>NC_064629.1:798878490-799181520 GCF_023864275.1 Schistocerca cancellata
ACGGGATACATGCGGACGTGCATTGTCCTGTTGGAACAGCAAGTTCCCTTGCCGGTCTAGGAATGGTAGAACGATGGGTTCGATGACGGTTTGGATGTACCGTGCACTATTCAGTGTCCCCTCGACGATCACCAGTGGTGTACGGCCAGTGTAGGAGATCGCTCCCCACACCATGATGCCGGGTGTTGGCCCTGTGTGCCTCGGTCGTATGCAGTCCTGATTGTGGCGCTCACCTGCACGGCGCCAAACACGCATACGACCATCATTGGCACCAAGGCAGAAGCGACTCTCATCGCTGAAGACGACACGTCTCCATTCGTCCCAACATTCACGCCTGCCGTGACACCACTGGAGGCGGGCTGCACGATGTTGGGGCGTGAGCGGAAGACGGCCTAACGGTGTGCGGGACCGTAGCCCAGCTTCATGGAGACGGTTGCGAATGGTCCTCGCCGATACCCCAGGAGCAACAGTGTCCCTAATTTGCTGGGAAGTGGCGGTGCGGTCCCCTACGGCACTGCGTAGGATCCTACGGTCTTGGCGTGCATCCGTGCGTCGCTGCGGTCCGGTCCCAGGTCGACGGGTACGTGCACCTTCCGCCGACCACTGGCGACAACATCGATGTACTGTGGAGACCTCACGCCCCACGTGTTGAGCAATTCGGCGGTACGTCCACCCGGCCTCCCGCATGCCCACTATACGCCCTCGCTCAAAGTCCGTCAGCTGCACATACGGTTCACGTCCACGCTGTCGCGGCATGCTACCAGTGTTAAAGACTGCGATGTAGCTCCGTATGCCACGGCAAACTGGCTGACACTGTCGGCGGCGGTGCACAAATGCTACGCAGCTAGCGCCATTCGACGGCCAACACCGCGGTTCCTGGTGTGTCCGCTGTGCCGTGCGTGTGGTCATTGCTTGTACAGCCCTCTCGCAGTGTCCGGAGCAAGTATGGTGGGTCTGACACACCGGTGTCAATGTGTTCTTTTTTCCATTTCCAGGAGTGTAGTTTAGAAGTTACGACAATTTTTATTTCATATACAGGGTGTTACAAAAAGGTACGGCCAAACTTTCAGGAAACATTCCTCACACACAAATAAAGAAAAGATGTTATGTGACATGTGTCCGGAAACGCTTAATTTCCATGTTAGAGCTCATTTTAGTTTCGTCAGTATGTACTGTACTTCCTCGATTCACCGCCATGATTTCATACGGGATACTCTACCTGTGCTGCTAGAACATATGCCTTTACAAGTACGACACAACATGTGGTTCATACACACATTTCAGTCGAAGTGTTCGTACGCTTCTCAACAACAGATTCGGTGGCCGATGGATTGGTAGAGGCGGACCAATTCCATGGCCTCCACGCTCTCCTGACCTCTACCCTCTTGACTTTCATTTATGGGGGCATTTGAAAGCTCTTGTCTACGCAACCCCGGTACCAAATGTAGAGACTCTTCGTGCTCGTATTGTGGACGGCTGTGATACAATACGCCATCCTCCAGGGCTGCATCAGCGCATCTGGGATTCCATGCGACGGAGGATGGATGCATGTATCCTCGCCAACGGAGGACATTTTGAGCATTTCCTGTAACAAAGTGTTTGAAGTCACGCTGGTACGTTCTGTTGCTGTGTGTTTCCATTCCATGATTAATGTGATTTGAAGAGAAGTAATAAAATGAGCTGCAGTCCGGAACCGCGGGACTGCTACGGTCGCAGGTTCGAATCCTGCCTCGGGCATGGGTGTGTGTGATGTCCTTAGGTTAGTTAGGTTTAAGTAGATCTAAGTTCTAGGGGACTTATGACCTAAGATGTTGAGTGCCATAGTACTCAGAGCCAATAGAATGAGCTCCAACATGGAAAGTAAGCGTTTCCGGACACATGTCCACATAACATATTTTCTTTCTTTGTGTTTGAGGAATGTTTCCTGAAAGTTTGGCCGTACCTTTTTGTAACACCCTGTAGATCAATACGACGTACTGTTGCCAAGGGTATACGCTCCAAGTATTCTGGTGACGCATTTTGAAGGAAATCAAGATACTGTACTCAATTAAGACGGCTATTTAAAACAACTGGACGATGAGTTGATCATTAATAATAAGTGCACATTGAAGTTGCCCGTAAAGACAACGCTAATTAGCGTAACGTCGCTTTGGTTGTATTCGCACATGACTGTTGGTGAAGATGGACATGCGATAGACGTCTGTGATTTTCAACCCGTTGTATGATACGGTTAAGAAAAGGGCATATGTCCATTTGTTCAGAATCACCTATACTATCATCCTTCAAAGCATGTACCTGTCCTCTTGCCTCACCGTGTATATTTCGCAAAATTATCACGACAGGAAAATCAGAGAAATTAGATCACTTACAGAGGCTTCCCAATAATCGTTCTTGCCACTCACCTTTCGCGAATGGCAAAAGGAAAGAATAGTGGTATCAGCCAGTGACTTGTGGAGGATAGATGTAGATGTAGATGTTGAAGAAAATTTTTTGTGTTGAATACTCGTATATCAGCGCGTGTGGAAAATATAGCTATGAGACAAGTTACAAATACAGTGATTTGTAATGACAAGGTATAGTATTAGCGGCGTCACTCAATTAATACGGAGTTAACGTTATACCTGGGGACGGGAGAAATTAATTTAATATCTGGCGATAATGATATCTACTTGCAGTATGGCTCATGACTGGCAACATTACAGTGAAGTGCAAAGTCCTGTACCTAGTTACACGGAATAATAGCGTGTTGTTTTGTTATTACTGCAACAGCGATAGGCCGGTCGGAAGGTGACTTTAATTGAATGCAAGTACAGGAGCAACAACCTTAGATGCACTAACGTAAAAATGAGTGCAGCGGCAGCAAATAGAAGAGCAGCGCTTGTTGGCAGAGTTTCAAGCGAGAGCGCAAGAGGCGGAGCGCGTGATGATATTCGCGTCATCCGCCGCGTACTGGTACCGGACTCATTAGCGTAGCTCAGCAGTTAACAGAGTCCTAACGGCGACGACAATACCAGATACGCTGGTATAGCACCTCAAGTGCTTCTCTCTTACTGGACTGGACTGTTCTGATGGCTGCAGGAAGCTCAGTTAAGTAAGTTATCTTCGACAAACGACTAAGTATAGCTATAAAATGGGAGACTAGTTTTTTCTTCGTCTTGACCACTTCAGATGCTACAGTAAACGTGGTAGTTGGCTTCGTGGTTTTTGCACTATTATGCTCTCAAAATCACTTCATCAGTCAGCTACGCATTTTATCTCCCATTTTTGTCACAATTTATTGCCATATTTCTTTTTAACCTTCTCCGTGGTTCAAATGGCTCTGAGCACTATGAGACTTAACATTGGAGGTCATCAGTCCCCTAGAAATTAGAACTACTTAAACCTAACTAACCTGAGAATATCACACACATCCATGCCCGAGGCAGGATTCGAACCTGCTACCGTAGCGGTCCCGCGGTTCCAGACTGAAGCACCTAGAACCGCTCGGTCACTGCGGCCGTCCCTTCTCCGTGAATCTGTGTTTCTTTAATAGTGTTCCAAAGGCTAGACAATTTATAATGGTTTGTTATATGACGTCCATGTCTTGTGGCTCTTCCATAGTCCTGTACGCAGCTCGTGGTCGTGCGGTAGCGTTCTCGCTTCCCGCGCCCGTGTTCCCGGGTTCGATTCCCGGCGGGGCCAGGGATTTTCTCTGCCTCGTGATGACTGGGTGTTGTGTGATGTCCTTAGGTTAGTTAGGTTTAAGTAGTTCTAAGTTCTAGGGGTCTGATGACCATAGATGTTGAATCCCATAGTGCTCAGAGCCATTTGAACCATTTTTCAACCATAGTCCATTCTGAGCAGCTGACATTCACATTTTTTGAACTGATAAGGTTGAGTAGCCTTTTGATGAATCTACTGCTGTTCGTTCCCTAGACACGGCTCTGTAGAACTTAAGGACGAGATGGGTAAAATAATATACCATGTTAACTACTCACTGAAAATAAATGAAAGTACGGGAACATGTGGCCAGTGGTCTCCCAGACATGCACAGAAAGCTGGACGACACAAGATGTGAGGTCAGCGTGACTATAGCGACAAATGAATGTGGCTCCGCAACACTAAGTAGGTAAATGAAGGGGAAAAGACAGTGTATATCAGTCAGCAAGCAAGTACTGTACATTGTGGTGGTGTTCTCCATTACAACAGTGCCCAGGAACAAGATTTCGAAGACTTTACACGGGGAAGGATCATTGGGAAACTGTTGACGAATGTAGCCCAGGAGTTTGATAGTGCTCACAGCACTGCTTCATGTGCACAGGGAGCGCTCCGAATCACAGGCACTGCTGTGGAGAGGAAGTGGTCGACTAAAGTCAACTACAGCAGCAGATGACCGCCACAATGTACAACAGGAAAGAAGGAACCCCGTCAAATAGCGGGTGCAGTTGCAACCACATTTAACGAGACTGCAAGGCTTGCAATCTAAAGCTCGAATGTGACACGAAGAACGCATGGTGAGTGGTTTTCTTGCTCGATCACCAGCACGTTGCTTTTCTTTGGCACCAGCACATCGGCAGCACCGTTTGTGATGATGCCATGCGCGCAGGGTCTGGATCAACGAGCAGTGAGCTCGGGTGCTCTTCTCGGCTGCGAGCAGATTCAAAACAATTCCCCTTCTATCGTCGTCGGGGGGGGGGGAGTAGGGTCGTCCTGTCTTGGTTGGCGCGTTTCGTTGAGAGTCCACTTCCTGAGCGGATTGGCGCAAATACTCTGTAAATAGTTCGCGAAAGACGCACTATAGCGTCGATGTCAGCGCATGTTGTGGTGTTGTATTTGGAGACGAGTCCAGAAGTCTGCTAGACCGACAATGAAGTCCCTGAAACGGTAGCTGATAGCCATGCCACTAATGTATGTGATGCCGTGTCATGTACAGGGCTATTACAAATGATTGAAGCGATTTCATAAATTCACTGTAGCTCCATTCATTGACATATGGTCACGACACACTACAGATACGTAGAAAAACTCATAAAGTTTTGTTTGGCTGAAGCCGCACTTCAGGTTTCTGCCGCCAGAGCGCTCGAGAGCGCAGTAAGACAAAATGGCGACAGGAGCCGAGAAAGCGTATGTCGTGCTTGAAATGCACTCACATCAGTCAGTCATAACAGTGCAACGACACTGCAGGACGAAGTTCAACAAAGATTCACCAACTGCTAACTCCATTCGGCGATGGTATGCGCAGTTTAAAGCTTCTGGATGCCTCTGTAAGGGGAAATCAACGGGTCGGCCTGCAGTGAGCGAAGAAACGGTTGAACGCGTGCGGGCAAGTTTCACGCGTAGCCCGCGGAAGTCGACGAATAAAGTAAGCAGAGAGCTAAACGTACCACAGCAGACTGTTTGGAAAATCTTACGGAAAAGGCTAAAGCAGAAGCCTTACCGTTTACAATTGCTACAAGCCCTGACACCCGATGACAAAGTCAAACGCTTTGAATTTTCGGCGCGGTTGCAACAGCTCATGGAAGAGGATGCGTTCAGTGCGAAACTTGTTTTCAGTGATGAAGCAACATTTTTTCTTAATGGTGAAGTGAACAGACACAATGTGCGAATCTGGGCGGTAGAGAATCCTCACGCATTCGTGCAGCAAATTCGCAATTCACCAAAAGTTAACGTGTTTTGTGCAATCTCACGGCCCCTTTTTCTTCTGCGAAAAAAACGTTACAGGACACGTGTATCTGGACATGCTGGAAAATTGGCTCATGCCACAACTGGAGACCGACAGCGCCAACTTCATCTTTCAACAGGATGGTGCTCCACCGCACTTCCATCATGATGTTCGGCATTTCTTAAACAGGAGATTGGAAAACCGATGGATCGGTCGTGGTGGAGATCACGATCAACAATTCATGTCATGGCCTCCACGCTCTCCCGACTTAACCCCATGCGATTTCTTTCTGTGGGGTTATGCGAAAGATTCAGTGTTTAAACCTCCTCTACCAAGAAATGTGCCAGAACTGCGAGCTCGCATCTACGATGCTTTCGAACTCATTGATGGGGACATGCTGCGCCGAGTGTGGGAGGAACTTGATTACCGGCTTGATGTCTGCCGAATCACTAAAGGGGCACATATCAAACATTTGTGAATGCCTAAAAAAACTTTTTGAGTTTTTGTATGTGTATCTCAAATAATAAAGTTATTGTAGAGCTGTGAAATCGCTTCAATCATTTGTAATAACCCTGTACATAACGCAAAATACAGGTAGGTCGCATCAGGATATATCAGCAGGGTAGGAGAGACGTGATGTGGTGGTACTCGGAGGCCAGTAAGCCAAGATCTTCTGTACAAGGGTTCAGACGGTTGCTACTGCCCAACACTCGACACAGCGTAAATCCTTATCTTCGACGTTGCATTTGAGGTACAGAGGGCAGTACAGTTTTTGTTCTGTAGTATATTTGGCGTTGAAGAGAAGGCTCCACGTCACGGTAGTGTCAGTGGTGTGATACGCTTGATGGATCATTTTCCAAACTGTAGGCACGGCGAAGGGAGTGACGTGCCTCGACGGGGTTTTGAGGTTGGGGTCGGAGAAGACGGTAGATGTCGCGGGTAGTCGTCTTCTGGTCCTGAGGAGTAGCTGTATTCCAAAACTACCGGTCGATGTGTGACATTGGAGGTGGGGAATGTACCAATGATGTCAGCAGGCGTCTCGAAAATAAGTGCGAACTCGGTAGTCAACATGTCAGCGAAACTAATGTTTTGGCTTTTACACAACCAGAGTATCGTATTGGTGTAAAGTGCAATGGTCCTAGCCCTAACTTTAACCAGAGCCAGGATACCATGCAGCTTTGGTAAGGTGAGGGCATCATATTGGACTCTGAATATGTGTCCGGAACATATAAAATACCCAAAAGCCGCCTGCACTCTGGTTGCCATTGTCACAGTGATAGGCTAAACCTGTCAGATGTGGAGTATCCAGGCTGCCAGGTGTGTATTGGCAAAAGTGGCCCTCTGGCACATATTCAAAGGGTGCAGTAGGTAGGTGGCTCTGTATGTTTGCTTATATGCGTTGCAATAGCAGCCGAAAACTAATCTCCGAAGTCCGAAGACTGTTTCGAGTGCACACCACGCCGAGACAGCAGAGGCTGCCCGCTGGTTGAAAGGGGGCTAGGCTATCACGGCTGATCTTCATGAGGTATTATTTTGTTCCGCACTATAACGGGTAACTCATTGCATTGTGGCTTGTATTTCGGCCGCCGAACGTACTATGAAGGCCAAGTCGCCCTCGTAGGTATGACAACAGGAAACATTCTCCCGGAGTGGATTACCTATCAAGCATCGCCATAATCCACAGATGAGTGGGTCCATCGCTATGACGTAAGGCACGGCCGGCAGCGGCAACCCTGGCATCATGAGCGTTTCTATCCGTATAATTTCCGTGATTTTTCCGTTGATTAGAAGCCTGGATGTCGCCCGTCAAAAGAGGCCATGATCGTGTGCATGAATGTCGGGACAATCGTCACCTGGTCCATCACTGCGTTGAGGATGCATGATTGACGTGATTGAACACTTGACTGAGGTCGATGGAGATTAAAACTTCTGGTAGTCGGGAGTGTGTTGCCACGACAATCTTATCTCGATATTCACTGAGAGCAGTGGGGATGTTACTATCGCCACCTAAGGAGGTTTGTTCATGGGACACAATTTGTCGTAATAAATGTTTGAATCGCATAGCTGGAAGGGGTGTGAAAATCTTCAAATTGGAATTTAGTAATATGATCCGCCAGTAACAATCAAGCCGTGTTTCTCCTGCAGGTTTCGGGACTGGTATAAGTGATCTTTTCATGAGCGTTGGTGGCGGGAGCAGCGCACCAGACAAAATATCCTGGAAGGCTCTATAAGACTCAAGTGATAAGTTGGCCAAGCCGGGAGACATTCAGTTATCCTTTGGCCACAGCTATCGGTTCTCATTTTCGCGGTGAAGAGGGCTGCTGCTGTTGCGTCTAGTGTACAGTGGATCTCCTGGTGAATCTTGACAAGTCTCCACACCAACCAGTACTTCTTGAGAGTGAGTTGTTAAGGCATCAGCGATGGGAGCTTGCGATGTCAGCCATCGTCCATCAGGAATGTTTAAGGTTCATATTAAGGCTTGTCGACGTTGTCGAAAATTTTGGGCGATATGACGCGTGGAAGGTTCTTCACCGCTAGTCCTGTCTTGGCTGCATGCCTGAGTAACAGATCCCTCCAAACGTCACCTGGTCAAGGTTAAAATTTTTGCTTTGATGCATGGAGCTTTTGTTGATGGTCTGGGGACGGCAGTGCATGATACTGCGGAGAGCGCTATAGTAAAAAATTGTTGTGTTGTGGCTCCACCTGGCTTTGGCTTTACAATATTGTGTCAAGGTGCGGCGGATAGCCGGTTTGGCGTACGGCATTCACCACTGCAGTTTGGTCCCATATCGCATGATGCGTTCAACACAAGCGTGACATTTGTCATTAACCTGTAGTCGACATTCAGATTAATTGTCGAAGACGGACCATGACCTGTTACAAGAACTCGCAATGTATGGTTGGGGGCGGATAGTGTGTCCGGAAAACCGATCGACAGAACAGAGAGAAGTTTCGAAAAAGGCGTTATCCTAATTCGAACAGAATTCTGTCACGGAGCGTAGAAACTTTTGAGAAACACGCACGTACAAGCAACTTAGACCTGGCCAAGTTGCCGGGAAAGAATTATTAACGAAACAGAATGTGAGGAGATGGTTTTAGAATGTATGGAGGAAGACTCATCAATATGTGCACTTCGAAGAAAACAATATGCAGAGTACTCGTGTAAAGCAATACGAGTAGGCGATTGAGAGAAATGAGTTTGTACTTTCAGCTCAGTTCCGTCAATGGATTAGCCGGCCGGTGTGGCCGTGTGGTTCTAGGCGCGTCAGTCTGGAACCGCGTGACCGCTACGGTCGCAGGTTCGAATCCTGCCTCGGGCATGGATGTGTGTGGTGTCCTTAGGTTAGTTAGGTTTAAGTAGCTCTAAGTTCTAGGGGACTAATGACCACAGATGTTGAGTCCCATAGTGCTCAGAGCCATTTGAACCATTTGAATCGTCAATGGATTAACTAGAGCAATAAAGCAGTGAGGAACTTGCTACAGCTTAAAGTGTTCTCGGATGAGACTTCTTTCAGCAGTGATTGCGTTCTCAAATTCTGATCGAGGTGGTGCAGTGGTTAGACACTGGACTCGCATTCGGGAGGACGACGGTTCAATCCCGCGTCCGGCCATCCTGATTTAGGTTTTCCGTGATTTCCCTAAATCGCTGCAGGCAAATACCGGGATGGTTCCTTTGAAAGGGCACGGCCGACATCCTTCCCTAATCCGATGAGACCGATGACCTCGCAGTTTGGTCTCTTCCCCCGAACAACCCAACCCAACCCCCTCTCAAATTCTGTGTCTAGATTGATGAAAACCTGAAGGCTTCTCACGTCTCAGATCACCAAAAACGATCCTCTATCAACTTATGGGCCGCTGTTGTACAAGATCAACTGTTGAGGCCTATTTGAATATGATTTGAATATGGATGTTCGAGGACAGTGTCCTCTTAAAAGGAATGATGAATTGACGCACTTCATAGTGAGCTATCACTTGAAAATAGACTTAGAAGGCGAAATCACGATCGTGGTGAATAACAGTCCTGGTGGGAAACGTTGTCCATTGTTAAATACTGGCTCCTTATTTGTTGGCACTCCGCTTGAAAGCCCGTTATCTGGAGCTCATAAGAGATGTGCCGTCAAAGTTATTGGATAGTATTTGCAGTGTCTGTGTTATACGGTGCATGAATATCTGAAGAACATTGCAAAGTACATCGTACAGCATAGACACAGAAATACTATTTCATGCCTAGATAAGGCCACGACTATAATAATAACAGTCTCTCCCTGTGCGGGAATCGCCGAGTACAGGGCGTAGACACATTCTTACTTATGGAGGTTTGGGTCGGTACTGGAGGCGTGTTAGGATAGCCTAAGTGGTTAAGGTGACCGCTCGCGATAAGCGGGTAATCCTGGTTGGAGCTCCGATCCGGCACAAATTTTCATTATCAGTAATCCGTTGTGCAGCTGAAGTCTAGTCCCATTCGCAATTGCGAATACATTTATATTCAAACTTATTGGAGGCTGTACCTCTTTATGTTCGCGAGAAGGTGTAATTTCAATACGATGGACCTTCAGTATCAACGTCAGCACCTGAACGACATATATCGTCATAGTTACCAGCTCCTGCTCCATGTTTAGTGCGCTGCGAGGTCTCACTGCTTTGCACTTTCTTCCTATGTAATTACGTGAAGTGTTTGGTGTATGAAACTCCAACAGAAACTGATTGGTAGTTTCCTAGGTGCCTGTCCGATTGCACCAGAGGGCACAGAGAAATCTGAGAGGCCGGCCGCTGTGGCCGAGCTGTTCTAGGCGCTTCAGTCCGGAACTGCGCTGCTGCTACGGTCGCAGTTTCGAATCCTGCCTCGGGAATGGGTGTATGTGATGTCCTTAGGTTAGTTAGGTTTAAGTAGTTCTAAGTCAAGGGGAGTGATGACCTCAGATGTTAGATGTTAAGTCCCATACTGAAAAAAAAAAAGATCTGAGAAACTGTGGCAAAATTTTAGATGCCGTCATACTGACCACATAAAGACTGGCTGTCGTAACTTAGAACAATTGCTTGACTTAAAATTGTTGTTATGTATTCGCAATCACACAAGTGAGTCATGATATTATGACCACTGTCCACCGCGATATTGGACGTTACGGGTCGCAAATGGGGAAATCCAATGGCATATGTGACTTCGAGTAATGTCATATTTTTATGGCTCGTCGCCTGGGAAGGAGCATTTCGGAAACGGCGAAGTTGGTCAGTTGTCTGCAGACTGTTGTGGAGAGTGCTGAAGGACGATGAATCACGAGTACACGACACGGAGATGGATGTCCAAGCCTCATCACAGAACGTGGAGGTCTGAAGTCGGCACGCTCTGTAAAGCTGGATAGGCGGCTGTCTGTGGCAGATATGACGGTAGAGTGCAACGCTGGTCCTGGCTCAAGTGTTTTGGAAAAAACCGTTCAGCGCACATTGCTGAACGTGGGGCTGCACAGCCAACGACATCTACGAAGTCCAATGTTGATCCAACGACATCGTCAGTTTCAAGTGCAGCGGGATAGGGCTCATCGAGATTGGACCGTGGTATAATGAAAACGTGTCACCTGGTCGGACGCATCTTTTGTATTGTAATAACAGGTCGATAGTAGCGTCCAGTTACGCCCTCGCCCACGCGAAAGGCTTCTCGAAGCATGCACTGGCAACGGACGGAGGCCGGTGAGGACAGTATTACGCTATGGGTGACTCTCACATGGGTTTCCATAGTATCTGTGGTAATAACTGATGGCACCATGACGTCTGTGGACTACGTGAATATTATGCCGGACCAGCGGCATCCCTTCATACTTGATGTCTTTCCCGACTGCGATGGTATCTTCCAGTAGGATAACTGCCCGCGTCACAACGTCAGAATCACGGTACAACAGTCTGCCATCGCTGGAGTAACTTTTCGATTCCGCGATTGTAGAAAACATGAGGTTTTTACGCGAAGAACACGTTGAGCCATGTTCGGAGCGCATTTGCATCCGGAATGGAAATACCTTGAAGGTTGTTCGATAGAGAGCGGAGAAGGCGAAAATCTGAGGGCGTAAGATCAGGTGAGTAAGGTGGGTGCGGAATGACTCCAATCCATCTCCTGTATAGTGTTTTTTGTCAGTCTAGCAGAATGTGGGCGGGCGTTATCATAGAGTAAAATCACTTCATGTTGTTCTTGGATTGCGTCTGCAAGACGTCTCAGTTGTTGATAACAATGTCAGCAGTGATGATTAGACCGCGAGGAACCAATTCGTAGAACACCACACCTAAGCTGTTCCACCGGACTCATAATAATGTCTTTTGTGAACGCGCAAAGGTCTTTGTATGGGAAGTAGCTGCCGTGTTTGGCCTCAGTCATTCCTTTCTTTTCTCTGTGTCAGCATAAAGACACCATTTTTAGTCAGCATTAAGGATACAGTATACAGGAATGATCGGTGTTGTTCTCAAGCTAGTTGATGACGAGCAAGCAGAAATGCACAGATGGCTACCTGGCGATTTTTGTGTAGTGGGATGAGAGCTTGCGGTACCCATACATCCCATTTTTGAACATTCCCCTTTACATGTAAATGTCACACGATGACAGAATGATCACATTTCATCACATTTGCCAGTTCTCGAGAACACTGACGTCGATCATTGAGGATTAATACTTTTAAAAGGTCTTCATCAAACCCCGAAGGTCTTCCTGAACGTGGAGAGTCACTAATGTCAAAACGATCCTTAAAACGAGAAAATAATTTTCTTCTCATTCTCTGTCAATGGCATCATACCCATACATAGCGAAAATGCTTCTGGCTGCCTCCGCTGCTGTCAGCCCTCTAATGGGCTCAAACAGAAGAATATATCTGAAATGTTCCGATTTCTCCACTTTGTACTTTTCCAGTGTTTGCAGCTGCACTCACTACCTCTAAATGGCAATATAACAATATGTATACTAAAATAGCAACGAGTGAACTGCAAATAAAAAAATGACAATGGAAAATAAACCCATAACAGCCGGAGTACCAACATGCAAAACAAACGCGCGGCAGACTTATGCACCAACTTAATGTATACATATCTACAGGTTTTGTAGACTGGCTCATGTTTGTACGTTTCCAGTAAATACACTATTGGCCATTAAAATTGCTACACCAAGAAGAAATGCAGTTGATAAACGGTCATTCATTGGACAAATATATTATACTAGAACTGACACGTGATTACATTTTCACGCAATTTGGGTGCATAGATCTTGAGAAATGAGTACCCAGAACAACCACCTCTGGCCGTAATAACGGCCTTGATACGCCTGGGCATTGAGCCAAACAGAGCTTGGATGGCGTGTACAGGTACAGCTGCCTATGCAGCTTCAACGCGATACCACAGTTCATCAAGAGTAGTGACTGGCGTATTGTGACGAGCTAGTTGCTCGGCCACCATAGACCAGACGTTTTCAATTGGTGAGAGATATGGAGAATGTTCTGGCCAGGGCAGCAGTCGAACATTTTCTGTATCCAGAAAGACCCGTACAGGACCTGCAACATGCGGTCGTGCATTATCCTGCTGAAATGTAGGGTTTCGCAGGGATCGAATGAAGGGTAGAGCCACGGGTCGTAACACATCTGAAATGTAACGTCCACTCTTCAAAGTGCCGTCAGTACGAACAGGAGGTGACCGAGACGTATAACCAATGGCACCCCAAACCATCACGCCGGGTGATACGGTAGTATTGCGATGACGAATACACCCTTCCAATATGCGTTCTACGCGATGTCGCCAAACACGGATGCGACCATCATGATGCTGTAAACAGAACCTGGATTCATCCCAAAAAACAACGTTTTGCTATTCGTGCACCCAGGTTCGTCATTGAGTACACCATCGCAGGCGCTCCTGTGTATGATGCAGCGTCAAGGGTAACCGCAGCCATGGTGTCCGAGCTGATGGTCCATGCCGCTGCAAACGTCGTCGAACTGTTCGTGCAGATGGTTGTTGTATTGCAAACGTCCCCATTTGTTGACTCAGGGATTGAGACGTGGCTGCACGATGCGTTACAGCCATGCGGATAAGATGCCTGTTATCTCGACTGCTAGTGATACGAGGCCGTTGGGATCCAGCACGGAGTTCCGCATTACCCTCCTGAACCCACCGATTCCATATTCTGCTAACAGTCATTGGATCTTGACCAGCGCGAGCAGCAATGTCGCGATACGACAAACCGCAATCGCGATAGGCTGCAATCCGACCTTTATCGAAGTCGGAAACGTGATGGTACGCATTTCTCCTCCTTACAAGAGGCATCACAACAACGTTTCATCAGGCAACGCCGGTCAACTGCTGTTTGTGTATGAGAAATCGGTTGGAACCTTTCCTCATGTCACCACGTTGTAGGTTTCGCCACCGGCGCCAACCTTGTGTGAATGCTCTGAAAAGCTAATCATTTGCATATCACAGCATCTTCTTCCTGTCGGTTAAATTTCGCGTCTGTAGCACGTCATCTTCGTGGTGTAGCAATTTTAATGGCCAGTAGTGTATGTTTTTGAGTGATGGTGAGCATCTTCGAAATAATCTCCTCTTCCATTCGAATGAAACAACTAAACGAATCTCGATCCTTAAGTCTATGTGATCAAGTGCCTTACCTCAGTGTGTTGGTAGTCAATCGAGAATATGGATTCTATGAACGCTCAAATGGACACCAGACAATATACCTTAATCATATTCAATTTAAAACCGAAAATGTGATGAAAATTCAATTGAATTAACGAATAACTTTTACTAGTATGTATCTCAGATACTTATACAGCATTATGTAGTCTTCCTCTACCAGCGGTTCGCTGTTGAAACCATCAACAAGTCCAGAATCTTCTTGGCCGATTTTTCCGCTCTTCTTAGACAACCGCTACCACAATTAACGCAGCTATTTTACGCACATCCGTTTTCCCGAGGAAACTGTGTGGTTTTAGAGCCCAATAAAGCCGGCAACGGCCGTTGGAGAGCTCACAAAGCTCAAACCACGTTAACCAACTCGTCCCGTGTGCCGACGGTTCTGTCTCTCGTTCGGTCGGACGTCCGCAGTTATCGCGTCGCCGTCAACGTTAGCTGCTTCGTCCCATGTGAGGACGGCTAAGGGTTTGGCACAAACTCTTTCTTCACTTACACGGCTTCACTGCTCTTCCTTATCTAGGCATTCCTCACCAGCATGCTATGTGTAAAAAGACACAAAATGATATAAAAATGCCAGCCACATTATTGCCATGTAAAAGACTACAGTTAAAATAGAGTTTTTGGTTGTAAATAAATTTTTATTGTGGTAATATGTGTCTATGTAGCTAGCTTATAAAATTTGTTTCCATAATATGAAAGTAAGTAATCTCTTGACAGTGGCCTCCGCGACAACATCAAGTTTCGTACTCACCATTGTGACTAGATTCTCATATTTCGCTGTCAACTAAGATGATAACTTATAGAGAACTGCAGCATGCTGCTCGTTAACCATCATCTCATAGGACGTATTTCTCATCATGAGGCACGCAAAATCTGGTTTCCATTGTGATTAGTGTACGCTCAGAAATGAGTTGGTTTACCACACGGCACAGGCTCCTCATCGTGATTTGAGGCAAAAGAACTCTCCAGCCGCAGTTGTCGGCTAAATCCAGCTCGCAGACTGAATTACGAGCGAATCAGGTACTGACATACATATTTATATTAGAGTCCCTTGGTCCATGTTAGCTGTCACGTTCATATAAAAAAATACCTCAGACCTGAACGGATAGCGCTTTTAAATGTCCACCGAGATTACAGAATATGCTTTTATTAAGTTAATAAGAAAGTCGCAGAATCTTTAGCAAAATCTGAAAGTGACCAAAAAAATATTTGCGACAACCAGGACGCGAAATGTTTTCAGTTCACAATCCGTGAATCTGTACACTACATTACAGTAGACAAATATTAGTATTATGTCTTTGGTGGTACCATGTCCTGAAGACTTTAACCGTCGACATGTTATTAACTGACATTTAATTATAACGTGTCCTAATATAAACAATTCGGTTTTGGTAAATCTGCAATGCACTGGTGATTTGAAACGGCATACTTTCATAATAAGCAATTTACAATACGAAAACACCACATTCGAGAAACCTTTCAGCATGAATACGTCGTTTCCCGACAGTTTTTAAAGACACCGTACCAAAGACTACGGGTTTTTGAGCTATCGTGTGGTTTGGAACCACATATATTCATAGCACTTCTAATACAAAAAACCCGCAAAATACGGACATCGGGTTCTAACAAACAAAGATAATGCAGTACCATTCCAGCTTAACGAAATTTGCTATCCCATCTCTTTTTTTAGGCTGTTCACTCCAACTGTAGGTATAAATACAGGAGGCCTTTCTGCTGGTTTAATACGCTGTACTAAAATATTTATTAAAATTTCACACTTTTACATATTATTCAACAATATATTTAAACTTTCTTTTGGTTACAATATTTAGTTATCCTGTAGATTCCACTTTACGCTAGTTACAACAAATGCCACATATTTCGAACGTTGTTCCATATGTAATTTACGTAATTTTCCATGAAATTTTATTATTCACCAAATATAAAACTACTGTTGCGTTTCAAAAATATGCTTAACGTCTTCATAAATAGCTTGGTATTTTGTAGAACGATAAGTATTTGTTGTCTTGTACATATGGTATATTCCATAATTTCAAAAGTTATATTTCATAATTATTTAAAACAATTACGGTACTATTTTTATTCTTACATTTTTCAAAACATCAAAGGACGCAGTTTTGCTTAAACTGTCCACTTACTTACAAACATGAAGTTAATGCAATTGTTAATTTGACAAATTATTGCTTCTAGAACGTACTATAAGCTCATGATGAATTATATAGGTCTGAACCCGCGCCAAATAAGTCAGTAGTTGTTCAGCAGTCATCTAGCCTTTAACCAGTCGTAGTCTGTGCGCCAATCGCATGTTCTTTGTTAGTGTTCACTGTTATTCCACGTGAAACATCGCGCGTCTTTTGTTATCACGCAAAAGGCACTGAGCGTAGAAGCTCATTTTAGCACAAAAAGGAAGACTGGTGTGAATTTCTACTGTTCTGACATATGAAAATGTGTAATAAAACCTTGTGCTGTGATACCTAGAAGAAGCATCTTTACTGTGAAATAAAAAACCCAGAATATGACGAGCCTGAATTACGAACAGTATAAAAGGCGAATGGAACATTTATGTACATTATTATTCATCGAAATTTTATTTTTTTCGGCTCTTTCATGGCAGAGAAAATATGTACTGATGTAGAACTGACAAATGCTGGAAGAGTACATTATTAAAGTACCAAACTCTAAGTATTATTTTTCGTAATATTGGAAAGATAGTACAAGGTGCTGATAATGTAATGCAACATGGCGTCGCTTAATTCTACTTGTGGCGTAGAAAGCGATCTTTTCTCTCACTTGCCACGTCCCTCTCCACTAACCAAAAATCTGACGCGCCCGATTCTGCTTTCTGCGGTTGCGAATGCAACACAAAGCGTAATTCGACGTTGTGACGAGACTCGACTAGCTTCAAGTCTCGGGAGAGACCGGCATTAGAATCGGCAACCCCGCAGAACTTCGATGGCTTAGTGCGCGCTTTGTGGTGCCGAGCGAGGAGAAACGCAGTGGCAGATTCACTACGGCGGTGCGCCGGCGTTCCGCTTTGTTTGTGCAGAGATTTGTGACACGGGAAGCCTCGGGCGCAAGAGCTGAGACGCGGGGCGGCCTGGCACGGCCACCCGGCCTTGGAGCGGCCGCAGCTGTCCCCTGGACCCCCGCCGCTCCACTATGTACCAAGTGCAGCCACAACTAACATCTTCTGCTCCTCTCCTTTTTCCATTTCCAGGAGTGTATTTTCGCATTCTGAGGAAAAAGCTGATGATTGAAATTTCGTGAGGAGATTCCTCCGCAACGAAAAACGCCTTTGTTTTAACGATGTCCACCCCAAATCATGTATAATGTTAGTGATATTCTCTCCCCTATTTCGCGATAATACAAAACGTGCTGCTCTTTTTGAACTTTCTAGATGTACTCCATTAATGTGTTCAAATGTTCAAACGTGTGTGAAATCTTATGGGACTTAACTGCTAAGGTCATCAGTCCCTAAGCTTACACTCTACTTAACCTAAATTATCCTAAGGGCAAAAACACACACCCATGCCTGAGGGAGGACTCGAACCTCCGCCGGGACCAAACGCACAGTCCATGACTGCAGCGCCTGAGACCGCTAAGCTAATCCCGCGCCGCACTCCATTAATCTTGTCTGGTAAGGATCCCAGATCACGCAGCAGTACTCCAAAAGAGGACGGAGAAGCGTAGTGTAGGCAGTCTCTGAAGCAGATCTGTTACATTTTCTTTTCACTAATCCTTTCTTCCAGAGTTTTTCTATCTCAGTTACGCTTGACATTTACGCAGTATTGGTGAGTCTTGAGACAATACCGACGAGTGTAGTTAGGACGATACGAGGTGCATTCAAGTTCTAAAGCCTCCGATTTTTTATCTCCGGACTGGAAAGAGATAGAAACATGCACATTGTTTTAAAATGAGGCCGCATTCATTGTCAATACGTCCCAGAGATGGCAGCACCGTACGGCAGATGGAATTTTACCGCCAGCGGCGAGAATGAGAACTGTTTTAAATACTTAAAATGGCGACGTTTTCCTTACTTGAACAGCATGCAATCATTCGTTTTCTGAATTTGCGTGGTGTGAAACCAATTGAAATTCATCGACAGTTGAAGGAGACATGTGGTGATGTCGTTATGGATGTGTCGAAAGTGCGTTCGTGGGTGCGACAGTTTAATGAAGGCAGAACATCGTGTGGTAACAAACCGAAACAACCTCGGGCTCACACAAGCCGGTCTGACGACATGATCGAGAAAGTGGAGAGAATTGTTTTGGGGGATCGCCGAATGACTGTTGAACAGATCGCCTCCAGAGTTGGCATTTCTGTGGGTTCTGTGCACACAATCCTGCATGACGACCTGAAAATGCGAAAAGTGTCATCCAGGTGGGTGCCACGAATGCTGACAGTCGACCACATGGCTGCCCGTGTGGCATGTTGCCAAGCAATGTTGACGTGCAACGACAGCATGAATGGGACTTTCTTTTCGTAGGTTGTGATAATGAATGAGAAGTGGATGCCATTTTTCAATCCAGAAACAAAGCGCCAGTCAGCTGAATGGAAGCACACAGATTCACCGCTACCAAAAAAATTTCGGGTAACCGCCAGTGCTGAAAAAATGATGGTGTCCATGTTCTGGGACAGCGAGGGTGTAATCCTTACCCATTGCGTTCCAAAGGGCACTACGGTAATAGGTGCATTCTACGAAAATGTTTTGAAGAACAAATTCCTTCCTGCACTGCAACAAAAACGTCCGGGAAGGGCTGCGCGTGTGCTGTTTCACCAAGACAACGCACCCGCACATCGAGCTAACGTTAGGCTACAGTTTCTTCGTGATAACAACTTTGAAGTGAGTCCTCACGGTCCCTACTCACCTGACCTGGCTCCTAGTGACTTTTGGCTTTTTCCAACAATCAAAGAGACTGTGCGGCCACGGAGATTCACCAGCCGTGCTGCTATTGCCTCAGCGATTTTCCAGTGGTCAAAACAGACTCCTAAAGAAGCCTTCGCCGCTGCCATGGAACCATGGCATCAGCGTTGTGAAAAATGTGTACGTCTGCGGGGCGATTACGTCGAGAAGTAACGCCAGTTTCATCGAATTCGGGTGAGTAGTTAATTAGAAAAAAAATCGGAGGTCTTAGAATTTGAATGCACCTCGTAGATGTGCATATGTTTTCGAGATGGCGCTGCATTGTTTTACCTAGGGTAAAGGTGGAAACACTGTGACAGAGATATTTCAGTGCATCTATCTCGTGTTACTGTTTTTATTCAGAATAGTAATAAATAAATGTTATTCGAAGTTTTTTATTATTTATAAAGTTAGAAAACATCTCAGTCAACATATGACGCCGTAAAGCTGTCACCACGGACAAAAAATGACTGCAAGGTAAATGTATCCACGGGAGCTGTCGATTTAGGAATCTATGTTATTAGTGAGAGTTCGAATCAATTCAGCTTACACTCAGTTATAGGTATAACTCACGGTATCCTAGGAGATTAAAGTCGGACTCTTGGATTAATTAATGGCTTTGTCCTGTATTAAAGCGATAAGTAGTCTGCTGTTATAATTCCGTTCAGTCATTCGCGATGAGCCGTGGTGCGGTCGACCTAGCTTCAGTGGTTATCTCGGTTCGATATCTCGCGCTAAATTGAAGCTCTGATTACTAGAGGGACTCTGGCGCGACTAGATTTAAAAAGCCGAGCACGATGGGGCTGGGAGAGAGAATGAGTACGTCCATGCGGAGACGAGAAGCGGAGCCACCGTGCAATTAGCCGTACGCCGTAGGCTGTGTGTTGTGTCCCGTGTGGTCGTATATGGCGGTGTTGGGTTCTGCCAGGCTGAACGAAGTGCGCCGTGCCTGCCCTCGGCGCGTGTTAGCTTGGCTTAGTTCCAGGTGAGGATCGCGCTTTCGGCAAATGCCGTTGCTGTTTGTTTCCTATTGAAGGCACCGTTACAGGTATAGCTTGTAGAACAAGGTATTACCGATTGTGTGTGGAACGCAGTCAGCTCTGGATGGGTCTCAAAGAGCGGCTAATGTAAATGGGAATGGAATTACAGCACTAGCAATGAAGGACGCAGTAAGAGTTTTATTACTGGTAAGCACTACTCTGCTCTAAACACACGCGTTGAAGTAAAACTGAGCGCAATTCGGGTTTCCAGGCATGGATTTAGTTTCAGTGTTCGCGTAGAAACGCGTCGGAAAGACCTTTCCTCAAATTTAAAGAGTGTAGTAAGCTAAGTCATTTAGATACTGTTTATCGATAGTTAAATTTGCTAGTTGACATTTTTCACTATCTCGTCTGGCTCCATCCATTGTTAAGCAATAAACATTCTTGGTAACTTAAATTCTTTACTGAAATATGCTAATTACACAAAGACCTGGTGGTTTTAAGGTTAAAAAATGTTTTATTCCCGCTACCTGATTATTGTATTTGCTTGACAGTTGTTGTATTGCAGGATATATTATATGCACTCAAGTTTTGTTTCTAACGTTGATGTAAGTCCAACATAGAATCCATAGAGGCGACATGTATACGTGATACAAGCCGAACGCTCAACGGTTTTAAGGTTAAAAAATGTTTTATTCCCGCTACCTGATTATTGTATTTGCTTGACAGTTGTTGTATTGCAGGATGTATTATATGCACTCAAGTTTTGTTTCTAACGTTGATGTAAGGCCAACATCGAACCCATAGAGGCGACATGTATACGTGATACAAGCCGAACGCTCAATGCCGCCATGAAAAAGGGGTTCGTGTTTTAAACAAAAAATTGATTCAAATGGCTCTGAGCACTATGGGACTTAACTTCTGAGGTCATCAGTCCCCTAGAACTTAGAACTACTTAAACCTAACTACATCATACACATTCATGCCCGAGGCAGGATTCGAACCTGCGACCGTAGCGGTCGCGCTGCTCCAGACTGTAGCGCTTAGAACCGCTCGGCCACACCGCGAAACAAGTCGCCTGATTCCCACTTGCTGTTAAAGCAATTGCTCTACTTGCCATTTCATTCCTTATTTTTTTCTAATAATTTTAATTTATTGATAAATTTTGGATACATTATTTTTTTTATTTATTGTAAAAATTTACTTAAGGATTTTTGAAACTTACGAAACCTTCGAAAATTGAAAGTTTTAAATATTTGGTTGTTCCTTATTTACTGTAAAGTTTAATGGAAAATTTTGGATACTTGTTTCATTGCGAAGTTTATTTAAATTCAAATTCAAACTGTCATGGTTTTGTATTGAAAGTAAACGAACGCTTTGCTTAAAGTACGAAAGATTTCAGCAAGTTGTAATTTTGAGTCCACAGCTCGTGGTCGTGCGGTAGCGTTCTCGCTTCCCACGCCCGGGTTCCCGGGTTCGATTTCCGGCGGGGTCAGGGATTTTCTCTGCCTCTTGATTGCTGGGTGTTGTGTGCTGTCCTTAGGTTAGTTAGGTTTAAGTAGTTGAAAGTTCTATGGGACTGATGACCATAGATGTTAAGTCCCATAGTGCTCAGAGCCATTTGAACCATTTTGTAATTTTGAAATTACCGTTCTCAGATATGTAGTGCAATAAATAAGCTCTTTTGAAATCGTGATTAAACATTTCTCGTCCAAGCACCTCTCTTATTCCACAAACTTTGAACTGCCTGTTTGCTCCAAAATAATTAATATTTGTCTGTTTAAAACTTCGTTTGAACTTACGTTTTAGAAATTACGGGAACACGCGTCACTGCTATGAAGTGGAAAACCAAAGTGGAATAAAAGAGTATTACATTCAATAGATTTCTTCGACAATGCTTAATGCCACTCTTCCACTGATCACTGTCGAAAGATTGAAAAATCTTAAATACAGCAGCAAGAGCAAAAGATTTACATCCTGTGATTCGCGTCTATTTTCGTTCAGAAGTCACCGTCTGCTTCTTAATCTGGTCATCCATATGCTATCAAGGACGTGGGTTAAAGGCGTCTCTTTCGTTTTCTCTTATTCTTCTTTTCCGTTCTCATTTTTTTTCTCAATGATTTTGCGTTGGAGTAATTCTAGTTTAATCCGAATGAATATCGAGAGCCTTAATTTTTTATGTCCTTTTATAGATGTGTTCGTCGGTTTTTCACCAGTCCACTTGCAAATTTTAAAAAAAATGGGAGAATGCTGCACATGAAATGTGAATCCTAATTATTCAGAGTGTTTCACTAACAGATACACGATTTATTGACCAATATTGGTAATCCACGCGGGGTGTTTCAGCGGAGAACGGGCTAATAATTGTAGGCATTTATTCATAACAGAGTACTGTGTTTTCTTGTTTCACCTTGTGTTCGGTATCTCTACCGGCCTTCGCTGACCAGAAACTTTATTCTACGTAGGTCGTCTACTAGAACACAGTTTAATCGTGGGATAGCGTCAGTGTTACTTGTCGAGTGAAAGAATGAAACGCATAGTTCTACGAACACGATTTTCTGTTATATCTTCTATAATAATTGTCTTTTATGACTTTTAACATTCATTTTATTTCACAGCTATTACTTGAAGTTTCCAGTTGCGAAATGCCACGTACTTTTCGTGATTCGATCGTAGAGGGTAATTTCTCACATTCTTATAAATTATATTACTGTCTCATTCTTGTTTATTGACGACTCAGAGATTAAAATTAGCTGATTTGCAATAAAGACGCTATTCACAGTCAAAAGCACTTATTTGGCAAGACTACGGAGGATTGACGTTCTCTTCAGCCTTCTCGATCTCACACCGTTTGATTTTCCCTGCAAATGTGTAATCCTCACTGCTACCACTGAGATGTGGATGTTCTACTCATAGGTAATTAATACTTAGTTAGTTCAGGCATAACGATTACCTTTTAACAATGTAATAGGCGCCAATTTTGTTATAACTTTTGCTGCTGGCTGCCGGCTAGTAAACAGTTGAAAGGGAAATGTACTGCTGCCTGTTAACATAGATATGTGTCTACATAGACCAGAAAATAATGTAGTTACTTGTGTCTAACACGGAAAGACATTTAATTGAATATACAGAGTGGTTAGAAACAGCTTGAAGGTTGTAAGTGTGTTACAAGGTAGGCTGTGCTGAGAAACAACTGTTATGAAAAAAACTCTATACGTTGCGCCGTTTCTGAGTTAATTAGCATCGAAGTCAGCCAGTCAGGCCTTTGCACGCGAAACTTCAAGGGACCCGCCAGAGACGGTGTCGCCAAACGTGTTCCATAACCGAACAAGACAGCGATACAAAAATTGGACATAAGAATCGAACACGATTCTAAGGCTAAGCAGATTAGTGCACTATTATCCATACTATGACAATGACTGACACTAATTGTACCTGGCGGGCTGCTTGAATTTGCTAACTCTAGTGATATTTAACTAGGAAACAGTACAAAGTATCGAATTTTTACCAGGTGTACCGGTATGAAATGAGCGTTAAGATACAAATGTGTCGATAGGGAACATCTGTTGTGAACGAGCCTCATTTTTTTTTTGTTTGGTTGGTATGACATCTGTCAAAGAAATTTAGTATACATCAAGTCATGGAAAAAACATCATATGTTTTCATCGTGTTAACAATGTCGAATTTTGTACCAGAAAATGATGATTTGCGGAAAGCACTAATTTTTTGTTTTAATTTGAAAAAAAGTGCTGCAGAGTCGCATCGAATGCTTGTCGAGGCATATGGTGATCATGCTCTATCAGAAGCAACATGCAAAAGATGGTTTCAACGGTTCAGAAATAATGATTTTGATGTAAGAAATGAAGAACGTGGAAGACCAGCAAAAAAGTTCGAAGACGCCGAATTGCAAGCAGTATTGGATGAAGATGATACTTTGAGTCAGAAGCAAATGGCAGCAATGCTAAATATTGCACAACAATAAATTTCTGACCGTTTGAAAGCTATGGGAACGATCCAAAAGTGTGGAAAATGGGTGCCACATGAATTGAATGAAAGACAGATGGAAAACCGAAAAACTATTTGTCAAATTTTTCTTCAAGGACATGAAAGAGAATCAATTTTGCATCGAATTGTTACTGGCGACGAAAAATTGATTTATTTTAAGAATCCTAAACGGGAAAAATCATGGGTTAATCCGGAACAACCATCAACATCGACTGCAAACCCAGATCGATTAGGTAAGAAGACAATGCTCTGTGTTCGGTGGGATCAGAAAGGTGTGGTGTATCATGAGCTTCTAAAACCCGATGGAACTGTAAATACTAATTTCTACAGACAACAAATGATCAATTTGAACTATGCATTGATCGAAAAACGACCAGAATTGGCCAGAAGACATGGCAAAGTAATTTTTTTACACGACAATGCACCTGCACGCAAAGCAAAACTGGTTCAGGATACAATCAAATCACTTGGCTAGGAGCTGCTACCCCACCCGCCGTATTCACCAGACGTGGCCCCTTCCGACTACCATTTGGTTTCATCAATCGGACACGTATTGGCTGAGGATCACTTCGATTCCTAGGACACGCATTGGCTGAGGAACACTTCGATTCCTACGAAGAAGTCGAAAATTGGGTGTCTGATTGGTTTACTTCAAAAGACGAGCATTTCTATTGGCGTGGTGTCCACAAATTGCCAGAAAGGTGGTCAAAATGTATAGAAAGCAATTGTCAGTACTTTGAATAAAATGTTTTTACTTTTCAATTCAAAATCAGTGTTTGGTTTTCACAAAAAAACGCTTATTTCATACCGGTACATCTGGTATCTTAACAACTATTTAATGTTCGCTGCCGCTTCCTGGCAATGCTAGCATCCTTTACTTTTCGCCGGCCCTGGGACCACGAGATTTCACCGAACTGGCAGGGTCTACTAAACAGGTGTGCTGCAGATCAACCAACTCCAGTAAACTGATGAAGTAATTATGCACAAGCAAACCTAACGATGTCTGTCACTAAGCGGAGAAAGATAATTTAGGAACACTTGGTGCGAGGAATGCCAATCGACTCTCAACATAATCAAACGTTAGGTATTACGTATACATAGACACAAAGACCTGTTATTGTATGCGCGCCCGGGTTCCCGGGTTCGATTCCCGGCGGGGTCAGGGATTTTCTCTGCCTCGTGATGACTGGGTGTTGTGTGGTGTCCTTAGGTTAGTTAGGTTTAAGTAGTTCTAAGTTCTAGGGGACTGATGACCATAGATGTTAAGTCCCATAGTGCTCAGAGCCATTTGAACCATTTTTGTTATTGTATGATTACACGATTGCAGAGAAATCATTGGAAGCAGTTACTTCCGTAAAATATCTAGGACTATGCGTGTGATTTAACGTGAAGCAACACTAAGACTGATCGCAGGTAAGACAGATGCCAGACTGAGATCCATTGGAAGAATCCTCAGGAACCGTAGCCCAGCAACAAAAAAGGTAGCTTACCGAACGCTCGTTCCACCAATATTTGAGTACAGCTCGTCAGACTGGGACCTGTACCACATAAGATTAATAGAGGAAATAGGAAAGATCCAAAGAAGAGCAGCGTATTTCGTTACAGGTTCATTTAGTTAGCACGAAAGCGCCACGGAGATGCTCGGCCAACTCCAGTGGCAGGTACTGCAGGTGACGCGTTCTGTATCACTTTACTGTTAAAGTTCCGAGAGCGACCGTTCCTAGAAGGGTCAATCAATATATTATCTCGCGAGATGACCATGAAGACAAAATTAGAGAGATTGGAGTCAACACAGAGGCTCACCAGTATTTGTTCTTTCCACGAACAATCCACGACTGGAAGAAGAAAGTGGAGAAGTGACAGTGATGACAGAGTACCCTCCACCGCGTCCGCCCGGTTAGCCGTGCGGTCTAACGCACCTATTTCTCCATTATTGTACCACGTCGCCAATTGTTTCATAGAACTCAGCTACGTTCGGGCCGATCTTCCAGTCACCCGTCCTCCCCGTACAAAAGATTATTATCGTTTGTTTATGCTGTCCAACCCTAGCGACTCCATGGTGCTACAGCATCCTGACATTCACTGGCGCACGGTTTGGGGGTGTGTGCATGCATCCTTTTTACCATCGTCTGTGTCTGCACTCTGGTATATTTTAGTCTATGGAAAATTCCCGACTAATAGTCGACTATCGCATAGGACTGGCCACCTCCCCACTCTGTCCTGACTGTCAGCTCGAAGACACCGACGAGCACCGTCTTACGTGCCCCCTGAAACAAAACGTATGGCTCCTCATCCAACGAATCGTGGCCTTTTACCTCCGTGCCCCGCCAACGACGGTAACCCCGGATTTCCTTTTGTTGCCCCAGACATTTCACTACCCTCTTGCTAAGCACCATGCCCTCATCTGGTTTCGAGGACAGGCTTTAGAATACCTCTTTCAGAGTGGTCCGCATATAGTACTTGACTTCTGGTACAAAGTTGTGACCGCGCATAGCACCCTCACCCGAAAACCATCTTACCGACAAACTTTTGCCGGTTATCTCCGCAGCGTCTTCCTTGACCCCCCTCAAAGTTGGGGTGTATCATGCCTACCTGTCACATGATGCAACACCCTTATCCACGTTCTCATGCATCGACCAAAAAAAAAGGGGAAGAAGACAGAATATGTTATATTTTGTTGTATTTAATGTTTTTCTTTTTAATATTTTTTTTGTTTACCTAACAGTCATTTGTATATGTTTAAATGGTACCTTGAAGAACTCTTGCATAGTGAATATACACTCCTGGAAATGGAAAAAAGAACACATTGACACCGGTGTGTCAGACCCACCATACTTGCTCCGGACACTGCGAGAGGGCTGTACAAGCAATGATCACACGCACGGCACAGCCGACACACCAGCAACCGCGGTGTTGGCCGTCGAATGGCGCTAGCTGCGCAGCATTTGTGCACTGCCGCCGTTAGTGTCAGCCAGTTTGCCGTGGCATACGGAGCTCCATCGCAGTCTTTAACACTGGTAACATGCCGCGACAGCGTGGACGTGAACCGTATGTGCAATTGACGGACTTTGAGCGAGAGCGTATAGTGGGCATGCGGGAGGCCGGGTGGACGTACCGCCGAATTGCTCAACACGTGGGGCGTGAGGTCTCCACAGTACATCGATGTTGTCGCCAGTGGTCGGCGGAAGGTGCACGTGCCCGTCGACCTGGGACCGGACCGCAGCGACGCACGGATGCACGCCAAGACCGTAGGATCCTACGCAGTGCCGTAGGGGACCGCACCGCCACTTCCCAGCAAATTAGGGACACTGTTGCTCCTGGGGTATCGGCGAGGACCATTCGCAACCGTCTCCATGAAGCTGGGCTACGGTCCCGCACACCGTTAGGCCGTCTTCCGCTCACGCCCCAACATCGTGCAGCCCGCCTCCAGTGGTGTCGCGACAGGCGTGAATGGAGGGACGAATGGAGACGTGTCGTCTTCAGCGATGAGAGTCGCTTCTGCCTTGGTGCCAATGATGGTCGTATGCGTGTTTGGCGCCGTGCAGGTGAACTCCACAATCAGGACTGCATACGACCGAGGCACACAGGGCCAACACCCGGCATCATGGTGTGGGGAGCGATCTCCTACACTGGCCGTACACCACTGGTGATCGTCGAGGGGACACTGAATAGTGCACGGTACATCCAAACCGTCATCGAACCCATCGTTCTACCATTCCTAGACCGGCAAGGGAACTTGCTGTTCCAACAGGACAATGCACGTCCGCATGTATCCTGTGCCACCCACCGTGCTCTAGAAGGTGTAAGTCAACTACCCTGGCCAGCAAGATCTCCGGATCTGTACCCCATTGAGCATGTTTGGGACAGGATGAAGCGTCGTCTCACGCGGTCTGCACGTCCAGCACGAACGCTGGTCCAACTGAGGCGCCAGGTGGAAATGGCATGGCAAGCGGTTCCACAGGACTACATCCAGCATCTCTACGATCGTCTCCATGGGAGAATAGCAGCCTGCATTGCTGCGAAAGGTGGATATACACTGTACTAGTGCCGACATTGTGCATGCTCTGTTGCCTGTGTCTATGTGCCTGTGGTTCTGTCAGTGTGATCATGTGATGTATCTGACCCCAGGAATGTGTCAATAAAGTGTCCCCTTCCTGGGACAATGAATTCACGGTGTTCTTATTTCAATTTCCAGGAGTGTATATGTACTTTTTACTTTGTTCAATACAAATTATTAAAAAAAACGCACTGTTTTCCAGGCGGGAAGCCGTGCCGGTCCCCGGCACGAATCCGCCCGGCGGATTAGTGTCGAGGTCAGGTGTGCCGGCCAGTCTGTAGATGGTTTTTAAGGCGGTTTTCCATCTGCCTCCGCAATGCGGGCTGGTTCCCCTTATTCCGCCTCAGTTACACTATGTTCAGTGCAATACAATACCCTCCAATACAGCATACACCGTATGGTGTCTTGAGAAGTACAGATGTAGGTGTGAATGTAGAATTACGAACTTTAATTTTGCTGGACCTGCCCTCTTCCACACGGAGCAGGTGATTCGATTATACGCAACACACAGGGCATACATACGCAGCAGAGTGCCTATGTCCTCCCACCACTCAGACGCATAATCTGTAGAATAGGACGCCTAGCATCGCTGGTAAGCGTCGGCGAACGTTTTGGCTCTAACAAAAGTTTCTCCCTGCGACGTGATCTATCACATGTAGACATTTGATGCAAAGTCTTTGAAACAAAGTCTTTGGCCAAAGGCAAAAAAACACTTTTAATATCATATTTCCTGAGAATTCTAGAAATTTTTGAAGAAATACTTCCAGCAAAGGATAGAAAAGCAACTGATTTACTACTATCCGGCGCTGGTTCACGTGATGCTCCAATTAATTTGATGATCGGTATATCCGTTGAGCTTGAAGACAGCCTTAAGATAATACAGTTGCCTGTGTAAAATTTTCTGAATCAGAAATGGCACAAGTAATCTTGACCAATTTACGTAGAACCCCCATGCCTTTTGCCAAGACTAGAGCCCTGTTTGGATCTGTTAAAGATGATTTGGGGTTGAGAAAGCCTGGAGTTCATAAAATTTCCCGTCATTGCGGGAAGGCCTGTATTGGACAGACTATTTGCACTGTTCATGACCGATGTGCGGACTATCAGCGTCACATACGTCTGTTCCCGCCTGAAAAATCTACCGTCGCCGAACATTGTCTCAACGAAGGGCATAACATGTCGTTTAAAGAGATACAAATTGTTGCTCCGGCTTCTCGTTACTGTGATTGTGTACTCAAGGAATCCATAGAAATACGATTATCCGATGACATTGTTAATAGAGACAAAGGCTTTCCTTTAATCAAGATATGGAACCCTATTTTATGTGATAGAAAACAACAACGGTCTGGTTTTCGACCTGCTACAATTTAATTTGCGATTTATCACTTTCGCCAGTTTCTACCGCTGGCGGCGCTGCAATTCTTCGCTTCGCAGAGGGCAGCTCTTCCGCTTCTCACGCAGACGCAGTGGCCTGGACCTGGTGTATAAGGGAGCCGCCGTTTCTAGTTACGGACCCACCTGCTCTCGGGTGTGGTATGTCATATTTGTGCCAACTTTTTAGTGCAGTGTTTAAGTGAGTGTTCAGTGTTGTGCGTCTTTCCACAGTGTTGCGAACAGAAATCATGCTGTCGCTGAGTGTGCATTTTATATCTCTTGCGAACAGAACCCAGACTGTCGCCGTGTTTTTTTAATTGTCTGTCTATTATTTTTCTGCTTCCTATGTATTTTATTAGCATCATCAACCCTGTGTTTTATGTTTTAAGCTCCAGAATTTTCTGCCATTTTACCTTTAAGTCACCGATTTTATCGCCAACTGTTATTATTTTTTTTATTATCTTCATCTTTTTAAAACAAATTCTGTAGGCCGAAGAGCGGCGTAATAAGCTGCTGCCAGCCCGCCCCCTTGAGGGGGAATCGAAACTCAATAAAGGAAAAAAAATAGTTACGGCGTGATTGTGTCTCAGTCATCGCGCCTGAAGATGGCGGCCAGTTGGATCGCCGAAATATCGTGTATTGAAGACGATCATATTCGGCGGCATACCCATGACGAGCTTAATCTTATAATAAATTTTCTTGAGAACGAGATTCTTACGTCCACAAATCAGCATCGTCTTAGAAAGCATTGCTCGTGCTAAACTTTTCCCATGTGATATACTGCGAACTGTGAATGAAGCTCATCAGGCAGATTCCATATTTCTAGATTTTTGGAAAGCCTTTGATGTGATGTCCCATTGCAGGCTGTTAAAGAAGGTACGATTATATGGAGTATGTTCCCAGATATGTAGCTGTCTCGAAGACTTTTAGTAATAGAACCCAATATGTTGTCCCCGCCAGCGAGTGATCATCAGAGACAGTGTATCGTCAGGCGTGCCACAGGGAAGTGTGACAGAAACGCTATTATTTTTCATATACATAAATGATCTGGCGGACAGTGTGGGCTGCAGTCTGTGCTTCCACAGTGAAATTTTCACTCTGCAGAGAGTGTGCGCTGATATGAAACTTTCTGGCAGATTAAAACTGTGTGTTGGACCGAGGCTCGAACTTGGGACCTTTGCCTCCCGCGGGCAAGTGCTCTACCGACTGAGCTATCCAAGCAGGACACCTTTCTGCCTGAGTGTTAGTCTTGCAAAGTTGGCAGGAGAACTTCTGTGAAATTAGGAGGGTAGGAGACGAGGTACCGGCGGAAGTAAAGTTGCGAGGGAGGGTCGTGAAATCAAATGGCTCTGAGCACTATCTGACTTAACATCTGCGGTCATCAGTCCCCTAGAACTTAGAACTACTTAAACCTAACTAACCTAAGGAAATCACACACATCCATGCCCGAGGCAGGATTCGAACCTGCGACCGTAGCAGTCGTGCGGTGCCGGACTGAAGCGCCTAGAACCGCTCGGCCACCGAGGCCGGCAAGGGTCGCGAGTCGCGCTTTGATAACTTAGTCGGTAAAGCATTTCCCTGCGAAAGTTAAAGGTCCCTAGTTCGAATCTCGGTCCGGCACACAGTTTTAATCTGCCAGGAAGTTTCAATCTGCGCTTGTTTGCTGATGGTATTGTGTATAGTAAGGTGTCCAAGTCGAGTGGCTGTAGGAGGAAACAGGATGATTTCGACAAAACTTCTATTTGGTATGGTGAATGGCAGCTAGCTCTAAATGTACAAAAGTGTAAGTTAATGCGGATGAATAGAAAAAACAAACCGGTAATCTTCGGATACAGCATTATTAATGTGCTGCTTGACGCAGTCACGTCATCTGAATACCGGACGTAGCGTTGTAAAGCAACACTAATTGGAACGAGCATGTAAAGACTGTGGTAGGGAAGACGAACGGTCGACTTCGTGTCATTAAGAGAATTTTGGGAAAAAGTTGTTCATCTGTAAAGGAGACCGCATACAGGATGTTACGAAAGTCCTGGTACAAACTTTTAGAATTTGTAGAGGGAAACGAGTACATAATATTTTGAATAGGAACCCGTGCCTAGAAACTTACCGTTTCTGTTGTAAGACGATTTCAGTTCAGATGTTTAACCTTACAACTTCCGCGTGAAGCATTACACTTGTTAGGTAACATTTCGAAAGGAAACATAACGAAATATCCATGTATTACTAAAGCACAGCCGCTCGGGATAGCCGCGTGGTCTCGGGCGCCTTGCCAAGGTTCACGCGGCTCCCCTCGTCGGAGGTTCGAGTCCTGCCTCGGGCATGGGTGTGTGTGTTGTCCATAGCGTAAGTTGTGTGTGAGTTTAGGGACCGATGACGTCAGCAGTTTGGTCCCATAGGATCTTACCACCACCACCACTTACGCATATTTGTTTGTATTAACACTTAAACATTACGCGTTTACATTATTTCAAAACAAAAAAGAACCCCGCATACTATACGTACAGAACGGTACTGATTCATTACAACAGTGGTTTGATGTGGCGACCACAAACGTTGTTACAGGTACTACACTTACTAACCACGTTCCGGTGCACACACTTCATACCATCTGGTGTCCCCTCAGTTCCTAGTGCAGTGGACAGAACTCATGCCAGCATATTTTCCTCGTAAATTAAACTTTGCATCCAATCCCACAAGAAGTAATCCAACGAGTTAAATCCAGCAATCGCAGTGGCCGCGCGTTTGGGACCACCTCGGCCTATCCAACTTTCACTATATCGTCTGCTGAGATGTCTCCGGACCGCACGTGGGAAATGAGGTGGTGCACCATCATGCTGAAACCACATTTCCTGACGAAAATTCAGTGGCACATCATCCCCTGTACTCTACTGCATACCAGGACAAAAAGCTCTGAGACTTTTCTTTTTCCCTCAGCAGACGTGGACGCATTACGCATCTGGACTGAAAGAGTCATAAAACGGAAACGGTACGTTTTCGGACATGGGATCCTATTCAAAATATTATGTACTCACTCCCCTCTAGAAGTCTTAGAAGTTCGTAACGGGAATTCCCGAACACTATATATAGGACGCTAGCGCGACATTTTCTTGAGCACTGCTCGATGGTTATGGGGTCTTTACCAGGTCGGTTTAAAGGAAGACATCGAAGCAATTCAAAAGCGGGCTGTTAGATTTGTTATTTTGTCTAAAACTGACATGGTGAGATCGTGGCTGTGTACAATTAATGTAGGTTAATTCTTACAAAGAAGAAGACAGCAACCAGCCACTACTAATACTGCTATTTATTTAGGTAAATGGCGCCGCTACCGGTTTCGAACTGGCAAGTTCATCATCAGACGGCTGTTCACATCATTTTCAAGATACACTTTACATTATCGTCGGTTTTCGATTCTTCCACTGTGGCGAAGTATTTTTTGTGTATTGTTGCCGTCGAAAATTCCACGTGATTTTGTCGCGAAGTTGCAGGATTGTATTTTTCGAATATTCCAAAATATATCCAGCACTTATGTAATTTGTACATCACCATACTGTGCAAAGCACCACACACACACACACACACACACACACAAAACACACACACACACCAAAAAGAATTTTCCACAGGTGAAGTTATCTCAAAGATTGCAAATTTACAAATACAACCTTTGTAAATCTGTAATCTTAGTGATAACTTCGCATGTGGCAAATTATTTTCGGTGTGTGTGTGTGTGTGTGTGTGTATATAAGTGTAGTGAAGACATCTGCAAGGTATTAAAGTGCATATACAGGGTGAGTCACCTAACGTTACCGCTGGATACATTTCGTAAACCACATCAAATACTGACGAACCGATTCCACAGACCGAACGTGAGGGGCTAGTGTAATTGTTTAATACAAACCATACAAAAATGCACGGAAGTATGTTTTTTAACACAAACCTACGTTTTTTTAAATGGAACCACATTAGTTTTGTTAGAACATATGAACATATAAACAAATACGTAATCAGTGCCGTTTGTTGCATTGTAAAATGTTAATTAGATCCGGAGATATTGTAACCTAAATTTGACGCTTGAAACCTCCGACGTTCAGTTGCGTGTTGTAACAAACACGGGCCACGGTCAGCGAGCAGCATCTGCAGGGACATGTTTACGATGACGACCGTGTTTACGAGTGTGGCTGTAGTGCATTGTTGTGGTTTGGTCTAGCTGTCACAGTGTCCGCATGTAGCGCTTGCTGCTATTGTTTTTCTGCATTCGTCTCCGCACGCAGACCAACTGTAGTACACCGTGTTACCAGGCGTCTGTGATAGTGTAGTGTTTTAGGAACTGTGACTATGGTGTATTCGAACTCTGTAAAGGCGGAGATGATACTCATGTATGGCGAGTGTCGACGAGATGCAGCTGAAGCCTGCAGGGTGTATGCAGAACGGTACCAGGACAGAGAGCATCCAACGTGCCGCACATTGCAAAACATCTACCGCCAACTGTATGCAACAGGTATGGTCGTAGCACGCAAACGGGTCCGTAACAGGCCCGTCACAGGAGAAGCGGGTGCAGTTGGTGTGTTAGCTGCTGTTGCCATGAACCCACACATGAGTACACGGGACATTGCGAGAGCCGGTGGACTGAGTCAAAGTAGTGTCATGCGCATACTGCATCGTCACCGCTTTCACCCGTTTCATGTGTCGCTACATCAGCAATTACATGGTGATGACTTTAATCATCGAGTGCAATTCTGTCAATGGGCATTAACAGAGAATGCGTTGCAGTTCTACCTGTTTACCGATGAAGCGGGTTTGACAAACCACGGGGCAGTGAATCTACGGAATATGCATTACTGGTCCGTGGACAATCCTCGCTGGCTCAGAGAGGTAGAGCGACAGCGACCGTGGACTGTAAATGTATGGTGCGGATCATTGGCGACCACCTCATTGGTGCTCACTCCATTGCAGGGGCCCAAACAGCTGCAACATACATCGCGTTTCTACAGAATGATCTGCCAACGTTGCTCGAAAATGTCCCACTGGAAACGCGTCGACGTATGTGGTATCAGCATGATGGTGCACCTGCACATTCCGCAATTAACACTAGGCTGACCTTGACAGGATGTTCGACGGGCGTTTCATAGGACGTGGAGGACGCATAAATTGGCCAGCCCGTTCTCCTGATCTTACACCTCTGGACTTCTTTCTGTGGGGTACGTTAAAGGACAATGTGTACCGTGATGCGCCTACGACCCCAGAGGATATGAAACAACGTATTGTGGCAGCCTGCGGCGACATTACACCAGATGTACTGCGGCGTGTACGACATTCATTACGCCAGAGATTGCAATTGTGTGCAGCAAATGATGGCCACCACATTGAACATCTATTGGCCTGACATGTCGGGACACACACTATTCCACTCCGTAATTGAAAACGGAAACCACGTGTGTACGTGTACCTCACCCCTCATGGTAATGTCCATGTGCGACAGTGAAAAAGACCAATAAAAAGGTGTTAGCATGTGGACGTAATGTGCTGTTCCAGTCTCTTCTGTACCTAAGGTCCATCACCGTTCCCTTTGGATCCCTACGTAATTCGATGCTCTCTTATACACACGATCGAGCAGCGGAGGAGTGGTACTCAAGCGTCAACTTTAGGTTACAATATCTCCGGATGTAACTAACATTTTACAGTGCAACAAACGGTACTGATTACGTATTTGTTTATATGTTGAGATGTGCTAACAAAACTAACGGGGTTCCATTTAAAAAAACGTAGGTTTGTGTTAAAAACATACTTCCGTGCATTTTTTTTTATGGTTTGTTTTAACCAATTACACTAGCCCCTCTCCTCACGTTCGGTCTGTGGAATACATTCGTCAGTATTTGATGTGGTTTACGAAATATATCCAGCGGTAATGTTAGGTGACTCACCCTGTATATATGTGTGTGTCGTAAGGACATATGTAAGACATCTTTACCACACTTTTTATTATTTCCAAATGCGCCTTACGAGTTTCGGCATTCCGTCGTTTTCAAAGACTATAGAAGAACAGTGCAATGTAAAACTGGTATCGAAAGATATGGAAATGTTACGTTTCAGTATTGATTAGAGACGTAGTGTAATGAGTAGAATATGAGTTTCTAGTTTAACAATGTTATGTCAGTCATATAAAATTATTCAACAAATACATCTTATTTCATTAACATTCTCAATAACTAGACAAGTGCAAACTGCTATCGAGGAACAAATTTAAAACCAAGTAGACTAAATAGCTAGGCGGGACTGGATGCGTGGTACAAGCAGCATTTATTTGTTCACATGCATTTTTCGTTGTTAATCATATGAAACAATTTCATCAGTAAACAATTTACTTTCACTAAACAAATCAGTTTACAATATTTTACAAAAATGTATTATTTTTACAAAACAATGCATAATAGATCTTTCGAATGGTGGAAAATAATACTTCAGAAGAGGGTCAATGAGCGGCGCTACGATACATGAGTCAAATTGTCTGTTAACAAAAATAATTTTTGACAAATTACAGGGTATAAATTAATAGCATCAGCAAAGTTCATAAATGTCGTTGTATAATAATTTACAAAATATAGTAATACCAGATGAGACATGTAACCCTCACTTATGAAGAACAGGCGGCGCCCATGCATTGCCATTTCTGCCAAATGCATAAGAGTCATACAGGAAATTCAAACAATTTGAGAAGCACAATCTTGGAACACCATGCATCAGCTGCCCCATTAGTACGAGTATATAGCAACCAACACAGATCGCCTTATCTAATTAGCTCCTTTACCCCAAATCATCAGTTTAACAAAAGCACCATCCAAAATACAATCATATTACAATATACATATTACAATATTATTGCTAATGTTACATTGGTAAATGTGCTACCTTACATAGCTTGTTCCCTTTTACTTATACTATTACATGTCACATTTTTTTCTTAGAATTTGTAGATAACTCTTAGAGAAATAAGTGTAACTGCGTAATAAATATAAGCTGTAATTGTACATATGATAATTAATAAAAATTAAAACTAAAGAGTTTAGAAAGGGGTAGGAAGGAATAGGTTTAGAGCTGGTACATTTAAAATGACGAACATAAGATACTCTGCAATGCTATTACCACAATTTTTTTATAAAATGAAAACTTTAAATTAAATAACGCGAAACCTTGTGAAACAGCTATAGTAGCGCTGTTGTAGGGGACTTTCAGTTTGTGCAGTGCAGCGTAAAGCGTTGAGTAACAACTTATGAATGCCTCTGACCAATACGAAGAAATGACGATATATGTGTAATGAATAATTATACATTTACTCATCTTCTGTAACAACTAGAACATAGGGGAAGCCACACAAAGGATCTCAGCTTTGTGGGTAAAATACAAAATGGTGCAGTATTAATATTTCTTGCGCTACCCATGTATTCCTTACGAGCACTGGACTGACGTTTTGGAGGAATGGAGCTCTAATCCCCATAGAGTTATCTTATTTAGGTTTAACGTGATGCCTTTACATCGATTAAGGCGAATTCTGGGATAGTTCTTTTGATAAGAATATGTACGATTTTTCCCATTCTTCCCTTATCCGAGCTTGTCTTAATCTGTAATGACCTCGTCTTGACGGGACGTTAAGCCTTGATCTGGCTGCCTTCGCAGGATGCTCGCCTGTCCGTATAATGCCATGTTTATGCAAACGAAGAAAAATGTCACCATCTTGTAGTCCCTTTTGATTTATCCTTCACTTTGAACGCAAGACATTGGGAACCAGAGGACCGATAACGTGACGTGCACGCCCCTTGTTTCCACAGACAGATATCCCCGGCCACGGACCTGACGTAGCTTCATTTCGCAAAGATACAAGTCACGAAAGCTTTCGGCGCAACGCTTAGCGACCTTCTCTTAGAGAGGAAAAAAGAAAGAACTTGGTATGAGCCATTAATAAAATTCGCAAGCAGATTAGCAATCCCTTGTCCGTAAATACCCAGTAAGTAGTAATAAACAAGAATTAATGTCTCCTGCGGCGTCGCAGCGAGGACCTTAATACGGCCACTGATTCTGCTGAGTTATGTGCTCTGCGGCAGCTAAGCTGAGCGCACGCATGGCCAATCACCGCCGCAGTTTACATCCGAGTAAATACGGCCTTACAGTCTCGTCCGCTGCGTTCCACAGAACTCCTGTCTCTGCATAGAAGCATGCTGACCCCCGACTAGACGTTCTCACTGTTGCTATGGGTTGTCGTCAGTTGGTGACATATCTGAAGTTAATGTATACCTCTTGGCTGTGTTTTATGAAATACAATGTAAGATTAAAAAAGAGTGAAAAATTAATTAAAAGAGAATGGTAGAAGTACATTCGTAAATTCAGTGTGTCTTTAACCTTTAGGATCAAAATTATACACCATCTGATAAGAAATATTTGGACATCGCTATGTAATGCGGAACTCATCACTAGATGTCACGAAAGCGGACCCACCAACGTAAAAGAAGGGTTGAAATATTGTGTTCTCATTAAAGTAGCAGTAACAGAAGAATCGATGGGTCAGGAAGCACAATGACTATGAACGTTGGTTATTCATTGAATGTCACCTGAGTAACAGATACATCAGGGACATTTCAACCATTCTAAATCTGCCCAAGTCGATTGCTGGTAGCCGGCCGCAGTGACCGAGCGGTTCTAGGCGCTTCAGTCAGGAACCGTCGGCTGCTACGGTCGCAGATTCGAATCCTGCCTCGGGCGTGGAAGTGTGATGTCCTTAGGTTAGTTAGGTTTAAGTAGTTCTAAGTCTCGGGGACTGATGACCTCAGATGTTAAGTCCCATAGTGCTTGGAGCCATTTGAATCGACTGCTGGTGACATCGTGAAACGGAAACGCGAAATAAGAACCGCAATTAAACCAAGACCAGACAGACCTCTTGTAATGACGGACAGGGACCTTCGAGCACTGCGGAGAGTGGTTATAAAAAAACGGTCGAGCAGCTCCTCATAAGCTGCACGTGCATTCAATCAGCGTTAAGCGACGCTTGAAGTTTTGCAGAGAGCAATGCCACTGGACAGGGGATGACTAGAAACGAGTAATTTCGAGTAATGCCTCGAGAACGTTACCTGGCATCATGCGTAGAGTCAACAGTCAAGTGCGGAAGATAAAATGGCTCTGAGCACTATGCGACTTAACTTCTGAGGTCACCAGTCGCCTAGAACCTAGAACTAATTAAACCTAACTAACCTAAGGACAACACACACATCCATGCCCGAGGCAGGATTCGAACCTGCGACCGTAGCGGTCGCTCGGTTCCAGACTGTAAAGTGCGGAAGAGATGGTGTTGCTGCATGGGGGTGTTTTCCGTGCTTAGTGTGGGATCCCCTTACCGTGTTTAAGAAAACGTTAAATGCGGAAGGATACGACACATTTTATTGCCTTGTGTACTGTGTACAGTGGAAGAACAGTCGGGAGACGATGATCGTGTTTATTAGCGTGATAATGTAGCATGCTATGAAGCAGCGTGTGTGAGGCAAACGTTTGTCGAAATGGAGTGTCCTGTCCAGAGGTACGACCTGATCCCAGTGGAAAACCTTTGGGATGAGTCAGAAAATCGGCTTCGCTGAAGATCCAGCGTAGCGTCCAACATCACAACCTTCTCTGGTTTCGGGTCTTGAGGAAGAATGAGCTACAATTCCTTCACAGCCATTCGGGCACATCACTGGAAGTGTTTCCAACAGAGTTAGGCCGTCATAAAGATCAAAGATGGAGGCACGGCAGATTAATGTCTACTAATAGGTGCCCAGATACTTTTCATCAGATTGTCTAGAAAGGCGAGAAAATCTGAGGCTTTGTGTAAAGAACATGTTCATACAAGGCGACAGTTATTAAACTATATCAAATAAAATCGTCATAACTTCTGAACGGTTAGCATTAGGACGTTCAAACTGGACGGTTGGCCGCGGGGCATGATTACAATTTGGTTTAGCGACGAAGCTCACTTTCATTTGGATGGGTTGTCCGCTCCTGGTAGCTGAGTGGTCAGCGCGACAGAATGTCAACTCTAAGGGTCCGGGTTCGATTCCCGGCTGGGTCGGAGATTTTCTCCGCTCGGGGACTGGGCATTGTGTTGTCCTAATCATAATCATTTCATCCCCATCGACGTACAAGTCTCCGAAGTGGCGTCAAATCGAAAGACTTGCACAAGGCGAACGGTCTCTCCGACGGGAGGCCCTAGTCACGCGACATTTGGATGGGTCGTCAATAAGCTAAATTGGCGCATTTGGGGGACTGAGAATCCGCATTTCGCGATCGAGAAGTCTCTTCACCCTCAAGGGGTGACTGTGTAGTGTGGAATGTCCAGTCACGGAATAATCGGTGCGATATTCCTTGATGGTACAGTGACTACCGAATAGTACCTGAAGGTTTTGGAAGATGATTTCATCCCCATTATCCAAAGTGACGCTGATTTCGACAAGATGTCGTTCATTCAAGACGGAGCTCGACGCCATCGATGCAGGAGAGTGTTTGATGTCCCAGAGGAGCACTCTGGGGACCGCAGTCTGGCTTTGGGGTGCCCAGAGGTCACTGGCATCGGCCTCGATTGGCCACCATATTCTCCGGATCTGAACACATGCGACTCCTTTTTGTGGGGTTATATTAAAGACAAGGTGTACAGCAATAACCCCAAACCATTGCAGAGCAGGAATCAGCCATTCAGGAGTTGTTCCGAAACTTTAGCAGGCCATGCAAAATTTCATTATTCGTCTGCGCCACATCATCGCCAATGATGGTAGGCATATCGAACATTTCATAACCTGAATCCGAATATCTGTAGTGACGTTTACATCTTGAATAAAGTGTGTGCACGTCCTAGTTTGTAACTAATTTACGCTTCTTTTCATGTAGTTCAATAATTGTCACCCTATAAACTGCTGCAGTTTCGTTATAAAGAAGTATGTGCCGCAATAGCTATGTTTGGAGTGATGAAAATCCGTACGTAGCACTTGCTTCGTATCACCAGAAACGATTCTTTATAAACCTGTGAGTTGTAATTCAACAAGGTCAACTAATAGGGCCTGCTACCTAGTTTCAATGGTGCACGTTAGCTGGCGTTCCTTCTAGATGTTTTAATACAGTTATTGGAGTCGACACTTCCTGTGGCCCGCTACAGAATCTGACTGCGACAAGCTACGCAGGAGAGCTTCTGTGAAACTTGGAAAGTAGGACAGATTCATCGCTGCAAGTACGGCCGCGAGGGGGCGTTGTCAGTCGATCCTGGACAGCTCAGTTGGTAAGAGCGCTGCGTGCAAAATGCAGCGTTCCGGGTTCGAGTCCCGGTAAGAAATAAATTTTTAATCTGTCCGGGAGTTTCAAAACAGCACCAACTCCGAAGAAGAATGAAAGATTCGTACTGTATTCCACTCTGACATTCATGTCTGTGAGCACCTGTACAACAGGTACTCTCATTGGTGGATTGCGCCGCAACCTCGAAAAGATACGAGATACAGCCACGCACAGGGAGGGTACCACACGGAAAGGCCAGCGTCCAGAGAAGAACAACATGGTTATGGTCAGACGCCGTAGAGGACGCACACAACATAGATTATGTTATCTACTGCATTACGTCACACCCAAACCGTCAGGACAACCACCAGCGAGAACAACGAGAACCAACAAAGCGATGGTAATAGAAGCACCGAAGCGCAGAGACTACCCAATAACGGGAGCTCAGAAGAACCCGTCCAAGGGAGAGCGAGCTATCGTCACACAAAAATTTTCCAGGTTATCATCCATCTGGATATGAGCAAGCGCACGGGTCCACTCAGTCACTCTGTTCGACTGTATCAACACTGTGACTCAGGTTGCAATAATAGCCACCGCCCAGAGGAGCCCATCCGAGTATTCTACAAGTTATACTAGTCATTGTTCGCTAGATTCGGGACTAGATTAAAGTTCAAAGAGAGATCAGTGCGAGCGAACTTTGAACTACACTGCCGCGCATCACCTTCACATTTAATTTACATAGTGTAAAAATGCTATTAATAAATCACTGTAAATTTTCGAAATTTGTGTTGCCTTTAGTTTTGCCGCAGTTTGCCTAAATCTACACTGACAGCAAAAGAATCGCAACACTAAACAGGACTTGCCCAACATAAACGAAAATTGATAGGCATGTTTCTACATCTGAAAGACCATGTCTATTAAAATTTCGCAGCCGTTATTTACGAGTGGCTCTAGTAGCGCCACTAAGAGGACGTAAATCAGGCTTGCTTTAAATACACGCTGTAACCGTCGTGAGCTTTAGTTAGCTTTGACACTGAACGTGAGAAGTTGATGTTAGTGAAGAATGACTTTATGGAGAAAAAGACGCCATTATCAACACCTCACTGAGTCTGAACAAGGTCGTGTAGTAGGCCTACGAGAAGCTGACAGTTCCTTCTGTGATACTGCAGATAGACTGTGTATGATAGCTGGCAGTGATTGGTCACGAGACTCTACGGTCGCAAGAAGACCGCACTCCGGATGGCTATGTGGCACTACCGGGAGGGAAGACCATCGTGCTGGGAATATGGTTCTGTCGCATCATACTGCATCTGCAGCAACGATCAGAACAGCGGTTGGCACCACAGTGACACAAAGATCTTTACCAAATCGATTATTTCAAGGACAGGTCAAATCCAGACGTTCTGTAGCGTGCATTGCACTGACCCCAAACCACCGACATTTGCGACTTCAGTGGCGTCAAGCGAGAGCTCATTGGACGGCAGTTTGGAGGTCTGTTGTGTTTTCTGATGAAAGCTGGTTCTGCCTCAGTGCCAGTGTTGGCCTTGTGTTGATTTTCTGCATGGTAGGCACACTGGACCTACATTTGGCGTTATGGTCTTGGTTAAAATGGCTCTGAGCACTATCGGGCTTAACATCTGAAGTCACCAGTCCTCTAGACTTACACTACTGGCCATTAAAATTACTACACCAGGAAGATGACGTGCTACAGACGCGAAATTTAACCGATAGGAAGAAGATGCTGTGATATGCAAATGATTACCTTTTCAGAACATTCACACAAGATTGGCGCCAGTGGCGACACCTACAATGTGCTGACATGAGGAAATTTTCCAACCGATTTCTGATCCACAAACAGCAGATGACCGGCGTTGCCTGGTGAAACGTTGTTGTGATGCCTCGTGCAAGGAGGAGAAATGCGTACCATCACGTTTCCGACTTTGATAAAGGTTGGATTCTAGCATATCGCGATTGCGGTTTATCGTATCGCGACATTGCGGCTCGCGTTGGTCGAGATTCAATGACTGTTAGCAGAATATGGAATCGGTGGGTTCAGGAGGGTAATACGGAACGCCGTCCTAGATCCCAACGGCCTCGTATCACTAGCAGTCGAGATGACAGACATATTATTCGCATGGCTGTAACGGATCGTGCAGCCACGTCTCGATCCCTGAGTCAACAGATGGAGATATTTGCAAGACAACAACCATCTGCACGAACAGTTCGACGAAATTTGCAGCAGCACTGACTATCAGCTCGGAGACCATGGCTGCGGTTACCCTTGACGCTGCATCACAGACAGGAGCGCCTGCGATGGTGTACTCAACGACGAACCTGGGTGCACCAATGGCAAAACGTTGTTTTTTCAGATGAATCCAGGTTCCTTTTACAGCATCGTGATGGTCGCATCCGTGTTTGGCGACATCGCGGTGAACGCACATTGGAAGCGTGTATTCGTCATCGCCATACTGGCGTATCACCCGGCGTGATGGTATGGGGTGCCATTGGTGACACGAGTCGATCACCTCTTTTTCGCACTGACGGCACTTTGAACAGTGGACGTTATATTTCAGATGTGTTACGACCCGTGGCTCTACCCTTCATTCGATCCCTGCGAAACCCCACATTTCAGCAGGATAATGCACGACCGCATGTTGCAGGTCCTGTACGGGCCTTTCTGGATACAGAAAATGGCCAGCACATTCTCCAGATCTCTCACCAATTGAAAAGGTCTGGTCAATGGTGGCCGAGCTACTTGCTCGTCACAAGACGCCAGCCACTACGTTTGATGAACTGTGGTATCATGTTGAAGCTGCATGGGCAGCTGTACCTGTACACGCCGTCCAAGCTCTGTTTGACTTAATGCCCAGGCGTATCAAGGACGTTATTACGGCCAGAGGTGGTAGTTCTGGGTACTGTTTTCTCAGGATCTATGCACCCAAATTGCGCGAAAATGTAATCACATGTCAGTTCTAGTATAACGTATTTGTCCAATGAATACCCGTTTATCATCTGCATTTCTTCTTGGTTTAGGAATTTTAATGGCCAGTAGTGTAGAACTACTTAAACCTAACTAATCTAAGGGCAGCACACACATCCATGCCCGAGGCAGGATTCCAACCTGCGACCGTAGCAGCATCGCGGTTCCGGACTGAAGTGCCTAGAACTGCTCGGCCACAACGGCCGGCCGTTATGGTCTGGTATGCAATATCGTATGACAGCAGGAGTACTCTCTTGGTTATCCCACGCATCCTGACTGCAAACTTGTATGCCAGTCTGGTGATTCGGCCTGTTGTCCTGCCATTCAAGAACACCATATTTGAAGGTGTTTTCCATCCGAAGAACGCTGTTGTAACACAACGTTGTCTACCGAGTGTCGGCACGTTTCCTTGGCCTGCTCGATCACCACATCTGTCTCCAATCGAACACATATGGTACATCATCGGACGATACTACAGCGTCATCCACAACCAGCATTAACCGCCCCTGTATTGACCGACATAGTGCAACAGGCATGGAACTCCAGCCCACAAACTGACATCTGGAAGCTGTACAACACTATGCATGCACGTGTGCATGTTTGCACTCAATGTTCTTGTGGATACATCCGTTGTTAATCTACCAGCATTTCACTTTTGCAATGGCATATCTCACGCTTACTTTAGCCTTTGATCTTGCAATGTTATTCACTGAAATACGTTATCTAGACAAATATGTTCCCGAAATTTCATTACTCTACATTAACCATCATTTCGTGTTGCTATTTCTTTTTTTCTCAGTGCGCGTTTGGCCCTGTGACGAGGCTGTATATTGCTGGTTGAAAGAAAGCCACCTTAATAAAATGAGTTCTCTTCTTGCTATTTGGAGCATCCTGAAAGCAGAGACGGTCTCACGTGATCAGCGTCACCGTCAGAATTCGCTCCTACATGATTACGTGAACTCGTTTGTGAATGAAACACGAGAAGGTAGTCGGCACATTTTCTTGCGTTCAGCAGTGCCGTTGCTACCTGTTCCATTGTACGTAAAATAAACCACAGAGATGTTTGAGAGAATGCAGCGAAATTTAATGCGCTATTGTGACGCATGTAGTGATACAGGCTGTCGTCATTGCTAGGAGTGCAGTTGCACTCGTAGACAGATGAAGCAGGAGGCTTGACGGAATCCGATAGCGTCAGACGGTTGAATTTATTTGGTATTCAATTCGTAACGACCAACAGTAGAGGGACTTGCTTCCTCTAAGTCCTGCAAGGCGCCTCTGGAGGCTTTAAGAGTGTTGAGCGCTTCTCCAATTGGCGCAGTAAATGAGACAATTAATCAGAGGGCGTTGGTGTGGGACGCTGTTTGCGGAGCGGAGGGGGTAGTTCTTGGGGAGTGCGGAAGTGGAGACGGATTGATGGGCTGTTAAAAGCTCGCGTCTCGAGAGTCAAGACACTCCATTTATTCGACACGCCGAACGTCGAGGCTTAGCTCTTTGTCCTGCACTATAGTTTACTCGCACAGAAAGCCGTAAAACCAACAGTAGCCACATTTTATCTCTCGACCCGGTGCAATGACGGTGTTCATACTTTCTTATTGTCGTGGAATGCTACCATTCATTATTCCCACGCCGCAACTGCGTCAGTCGCCATTTGATAAAGACTGCTGCATAGATGTTTTGGCTAAATCAGTTTAATTTTCCTCACTGTCGTAACTACACCTTCAATACCAGCTGTTACTCATACCATTTGTACGTATTCCTGTCTCGCCTGGTAATTATTAAAACGCATGTCACCACTGCTAACCGAGAACCTACTCGTATAATTTTCAATGTTTCTTCCCTTTAAAAGTCCATGTATCATTGACAAAAGAGAAAACTCGTCACGTCGACAGCTTCGTTTTGAAAACTCTATTTAGTTTACTAATAGAACTCAAGTTTGCTTAAAAGGGACAGAGCACGAGCTAGGATTACGCCAGGATAGGGAAGGAAATCGGCTGTGCCTTTTTCAAAGGGAACATCCTGCAATTGATCCGGAGTGATTTAGGGAAATCACGTAAAACCCTAATCTTAATGTCCGGATGGGGATCTGAACGCTCGTCCTCCAGAATGCGAGTCCCTTGCAGTCTGTGACTTCAGCTGTCCTAAATACAAAACGAATCAACTGCTTTGATGTCTCCTTCGTTCATTTCTAAAGCTTTCCATACAAAGTCTTGATTATGAATTATTTTAGTCTTATTGTAGTTGATTATCAGGATTCCTTCTTCATTTTTACATTTTAGAAACTTAAAAACATCTTCAGTGTATGCTGAGAAGATGGACTCTCCTTGCATCACTATTCCTTTAATTATTAATATCTCACTAATGGAAACTATAGAAGTAAGGTATACAGGATGGGTCACCTAACGTTACCGCTGGATATATATCGTAAACCACATCAAACACTGACGAACCGATTCCACAGACCGAACGTGAGGAGAGGGGCTAGTGTAATTGGTTAATACAAACCATACAAAAATGCACGGAAGTAAGTTTTTCAACACAAACCTAATTTTTTTAAATGGAACCACGTTAGTTTTGTTAGCACATCTGAACATATAAACAAATACGTAATCAGTGCCGTTTGTTGCATTGTAAAATGTTAATTACATCCGGAGATATTGTAACCTAAACTTGACGCTTGAAACCTCCGACGTTGAGTTGTGTGTTGTAACAAACATGGGCCACGGTCGGCGAGCAGCACTGCAGGGACATGTTTACGATGACGACCGTGTTTACGAGTGTGGCTGTAGTGTACTGTTGTGGTTTGGTCTTGCTGTCGCAGTGTCCGCATGTAGCGTTGCTGCTATTGTTATTCTGCATTCGTCTTCGCACGCAGACCATCTGTAGTACACCGTGTTGGCGTCTGTGATAGTGTAGTGTTGTAGGAACTGTGACCATGGTGTATGCGAACTCTGAAAAGGCGGAGATGATACTCATCTATGGCGAGTGTCGACGAAATGCAGCTGAAGCCTGCAGGGTGTATGCAGAACGGTACCAGGACAGAGAGCATCCAACGTGCCGCACATTGCAAAACATCTACCGCCAACTGTATGCAACAGGTATGGTCGTAGCACGCAAACGGGTCCTTAACAGGTCCGTCACAGGAGAAGCGGGTGCAGTTGGTGTGTTAGCTGCTGTTGCCATGAACCGACACATGAGTACACGGGACATTGCGAGAGCCGGTGGACTGAGTCATAGTAGTGTCATGCGCATACTGCATCGTCACCGCTTTCACCTGTTTCATGTGCCGCTACATCAGCAATTACATGGTGATGACTTTAATCATCGAGTGCAATTCTGTCAATGGGCATTAACAGAGAATGCGTTGCAGTTCTACCTGTTTACCGATGAAGCGGGTTTGACAAACCACGGGGCAGTGAATCTACGGAACATGCATTACTGGTCCGTGGACAGTCCTCGCTGGCTCAGATAGGTAGAGCGACACCGCCCGTGGACTGTAAATGTATGGTGCGGATCATTGGCGACCACCTCATTGGTCCTCACTTCATTGCAGGGGCCCAAACAGCTGCAACATACATCGCGTTTTTACAGAATGATCTGCCAACGTTGCTCGAAAATGTGCCACTGGAAACACGTCGACGTATGTGGTATCAGCATGATGGTGCACCTGCACATTCCGCAATTAACACTAGGCTACCCTTGACAGGATGTTCGACGGGCGTTTCATAGGACGTGGAGGACGCATAAATTGGCCAGCCTGTTCTCCTGATCTTACACCTCTGGACTTCTTTCTGTGGGGTACGTTAAAGGAGAATGTGTACCGTGATGTGCCTACAACCCCAGAGGATATGAAACAACGTATTGTGGCAGCCTGCGGCGACATTACACCAGATGTACTGCGGCGTGTACGGCATTCATTGCGCCAGAGATTGCAATTGTGTGCAGCAAATGATGGCCACCACATTGAACATCTATTGGCCTGACATGTTGGGACAAACTCTGTTCCACTCTGTAATTGAAAAGGGAAACCACGTGTGTACGTGTACCTCACCCCTCATGGTAATGTACATGTGCGTCAGTGAAAAAGACCAATAAAAAGGTGTTAGCATGTGGACGTAATGTGCTGTTCCAGTCTCTTCTGTACCTAAGGTTCATCACCGTTCCATTTGGATCCCTACGTAATTCGGTGCTCTCCGATACACACGATCGAACAGCGGAGGAGTGGTACTCAAGCGTCAACTTTAGGTTACAATATCTCCGGATGTAATTAACATTTTACAATGCAACAAGCGGCACTGATTACGTATTTGTTTATATGTTGAGATGTGCTAACAAAACTAACGGGGTTCCATTTAAAAAAACGTAGGTTTGTGTTAAAAAAACATGCTTCCGTGCATTTTTGTATGGTTTGTATTAACCAATTACACTAGCCCCTCTCCTCACGTTCGGCCTGTGGAATCGATTCGTCAGTATTTGATGTGGTTTACGAAATATATCCAGCGGTAATGTTAGGTGACTCACCCTGTATATTCTTCAGTATGTTAACATGGGATAAAACAATACCGTATTTCTTAAGGGCTGTTAGTACAACTTTGAACCTGGGCCAAAAGCTTTCTCGGCATCCAACAATAACCAAATTATTCAATAGCGTTGTTCGTGGCTTTCAAGTGATTCATAGTGCTGTGTCCGCTTTCAAAGCCAATTAGTTATTTCGATCAATTAAAATGGAAGTGGTTGGCGATAATTTTACTGAATATCTTGAACATTACAGAAAGGATTAAGCTTTTATTTGGCCTTTGAATAGTTTCTTGTGAACTGTAACACTGACATCATTGTTCAAATTTTGGGGGTCCCCATAGACTTCCTGTAAATAAGTATTCAGGGATACTTTATATAATGTGCATCGTTATTTGCGTGTCTGGTCAAGAACACGCAGCGCCATTAGTGACTACCACGAAACAGCAGTAGATATGTCAGAGCCGTTCAGGCACCAAAGTGTGTCACTTATGACCCATGGGATTTCTCCACTCCCACTCCCCCTGCCCCCCCCCCTTCCCCATAACCACAGCTTGCATGATTCGAGTTAAAATGAAGCGAAACATGCAGGAACTACACTTGTACTTTAACCCGAATGGCAGGGTGTCAAAATCCATGGAAATTGAAAAATCTAGAGATGCAAATTCGTTCTCCTGGTGGTAGACATTTGTGAGGTGGCTTTGAAGCCAAAAAAAAAAAAATATGTTACACTGCGATGCTTAAAAAATTCATCAAAAGAAATGTGTGGAGAATGAAGGTGCCTATCTACAGACAGTAACATAATCAACCATCACAGAGCCGTATATGTACTCGGTAAGTAGCAGCGATGCTTATTTTCAAATTGAAACGTAGCCATCAAAAACGCAGCAAGTACATATGATGGGAAAGCATGTTTTTCTGCGAGAATAATGGTCAATACCTCGCTTGTACACGACATTTCAAGACGAAAAACTGAACTGCACTAACCGACAGAGCCCGTCACCATCTGTCAGTTGTGATATATAGCCAAGAGCCCCCCACACACTGTCGCAGTATGAGGGGAAGCATTGCATTTCTGTGAATAGACTACAGTTATTTGAATGACACTTCAATCTGTAGTGCATGCGGCCAGCAGCCAACAGCATCACCCCATAACAAAGTAGATCACAGCCTGTCGAGCTTTCCGTCAGGTCACAGTGCACACGTCAGACCACATGTCTCCATAGGATTTCTAGATGGTGACAGGCGACGTACACACGGCAGGTCGTTTAATTTTCACGTCAGTTTCGTGATGAAGTCAACGAATGACATACAGATATCAGTGAAATTTCCACCTAAAGTCTCTCTTCAGTTGTGGTCTTATGCTTTTAAAACGAACGTTGTTCCGACAACATTGAATCTTACGCTGTAAATATCGAATATAATACCGAAGTTAATGAAATTCGAACCTAAATAAGTGTAAAATCACTCTTCAAGTGTGTTCTTATGCTTTCCGACAGGCACCATCTCACTACGTGTTTTACAGTGCGTGCTTAACATCAGATGTCTCCATAGGATTTCTAAACGGCAACAGGTGACAGGCGACGGCAGGTCAGTGGACTTTCATGACAGTTTTGTGGTGAAATCAACGAAGAACTTACTGAAGTCAGTGAAATTTCCATCTAAAGCCGCTCTGCAGGTGTGGTCTTATTAAAACGAATATTGTACCGACATCACTGAATTTTGCCGTGTTGGTATACCTCTTTACGCACCATATACAGCGTCGCCATACTGCATTACATAGACTGGACAAGCTCTTGGTAGGTTGGAACGGATAGAATACATATTGTAATTCTGTCTCCAGAAAGGGGCATAAGACATTTTCCAAAAGTGAACGACCGCTAGCGCTAGCGGATTAGACCATTGGTTGTATGCATCAACTGCATAATGCTTTGTACAGTAGGCCTACGTTTTACATTTCTACCAGAATTTCAAACTCGCAGAACAGGTGCATGTTTGACATATGATAGTATATCCATTGCATTATCACGTTAAGGTGCCCCCATTTTTGCTACAGATCTAAAACCTCAAGAACTAGAAAACTGAGAGTTTCACACACATTTTGAAGAATAGTGGTGCTGGTGACATGATGGCTTCTTAATGTTTCCAGGAGAGCTAAGCCTTGCGCCAACTTCTCCTACACTTTACAAAACCAAAGAACGACTTAACTCTAACTGTGATAATCATAATCATAACAGTTTGCGCAAAAACACACAATGCCAACGTGCTCGTGATGATACAAGGGCATCTAACAGTCCTTAGTTTCATAAGTTAAAGTAAAATTAACAGAGCAGTACTGCGTTGCCCTGCAGGAAGCACAAAACTCCAGTCATCGGTCCTACATAGGAGTTTGATATACCTTTTCCCAGTAGAGCATTCCCTGCAATTCTTCACAGAACACAACGTGTTGTACAGGCCGCAAACACACACACACACACACACACATATGCGCTGCAAAAATCTTTACAGAGTTCGTTGTTGTTTATACTCACAAAAACCCTAAAAGATATCTCACTAGGCAACGTGATGGCCAAGATGTGATGTGGAATTACTGTACTTCACATGCATCATCGATTGAAGGACTCATCATCTAGAGGGCATACAACCTGATTACCAAATATTGTGTGAGAAACGTGGAATTTAACATTGAAATTAGTTTTCCAGTGGTATGCATCCATCCTAAACCAATTAGGATCTACACAGCCGCCTTTGTAAGATTTCACTTTCTGCCTTATTAGAAGAGACGTGGAAGTCTAACACTTACACGTGTTACAAATAGTTGTAGACATAGCAGATTAGCCTTTTGAATTCGACTACAAATGTCTACATCTCCATATATGAAAACAACTGACATAAACATCAAACGTTTACAAGAGACTTCTAAATAATGTTGATGAATTTGAGGATGCTTTAACAGGAAAATGTGCTATAATAACTCATTCAGCACTAGTAATACTAGTAGTTGTAGTAGTTTCAGCAGATACAAACAGAAGGTCTCATGACGAACTGAGATTGCAAAAGGTACCCAACTACATGCAGGATTCTCAGACAGCTGTAATGCAGCGATTCATATTCTCTTTTCATGGATGACAGCATTATTTTTTGACTAGCATCGATTTTCAATGTCGGTACACCTTGGTGTGATGGAAATTTGATATCAGTGTAGATGAAACTTTAAAAGCCAACCAGTTCTCTTAAGAAGAGGAAATGATCTGATGTCTGGAACAGCACTACATTTTTAAGTGATCCGTCACACAAATTATAATTGTTTCACGCTGCACACAGAACACGTAACTTTTCTAGCTGATTTCTAACCATCACTCACCTGTAGTGTCCGGGGTTGCTAGCTATCACGAATACAGAGTGTTTATAAATAAATATCGGGGTTTTAACGCTTTATAATATTTATTACATTAAACTTACAGTTATAAATGATATATCAAATGAAAGAGCAACTCAAACAGTTGTGTTTGACACCAGTGCAAGATGATGCGCCACCTCACTGGTTGAACTTGGCTGTACCCAAGCGCTGGATTGGCCGCAAGTGGCCCAATGACAGGGCTTGCTTTGCATGGCCTTCACGTTCACCCGACCTAACGCCATGCGATTTTTTCCTTTGGGGCTTCGTCAAGGATCGTGTGTACGTGCCTCCGCTACCAGCAGACCTCCCTGAATGAAGAAACTGGATTGATGCAGCTGTTGCTACAATCGCTGAAGAGACACTTATCAACGTTTGGGAAGAACTCGGCTATAAACTTGATGTATGCCGTGTGACAAATGGTGCTCACATTGAACGTTTATAAAGTTCTTGGTAAAACTGTTTGAGTTGCTCTTCCATTTGACATATCATTTATAACTGTAAGTGTAATATAATAAACATTATAAAGCATTAAAACACCGATATTGATTTATAAACACCCTGTACATTGGCCAACTTGGACCTACTTGATATAAGACTCCACTGCACTGGTGGATGTCACAGGCCACCAAGCAGCACCGTAAAGTATGGAACGCTCGTATGGTGGTGAGGGTGCTGAGAGTATTGATGCTAATGACGGAAGCTGTAGTTTGGGAAGCATTTTTTTAGAGTTGGGATGTATTTTGTCGGTCACTATGGCACAGTTTGGAGAACCTTGTGATACGTGTTTTTTTTTTCTTTTGCTGTAACATGTATGGAGTGAAGTGTTATGTTGTCTCCACTGATCAGTTTCCTGCTTCATATAAATTCCTCCAAGTCCAAACTTCATATGAAATATTTCATGTCTACCAGAACACTTCAAAAGAAGAAGTCTATGCTATGAATTCCTAGCATGTTATTCACAAGTGATATACCAACACAGTAAACCATTGAGCCCGATGAAGGTACCTTATGACATCCCCTATGGGTACTAACCTGCATGGTTCTACGTTTAGAATCCAATATCACGATTCATGACGTCTTCGATGACGTCATAATCCAAGATGGCTGACTGGGGATATGTCCACAATCCAAAATAGTTGCTCTAATTTCTGTAGCACTGTGGTTATCTACTTACACCACAAATCCTCAACATTTAGGCTTATTATCCATAATGTCGACTCGTCGCTTGTGCTCTATACTCCATAGTGAAAGATTGATCATATTCGTGAACTGCCATCAGAGATCTACCATCTCCATAAAGAAGAAGCTAACTGACACACTCGAATGTAAGTATTAAAGCATTCATCTAGGGCAGTGTTTGTTATTCGTTGAGTGTGTGTGTGTTTTTCACAGTTTTGCTTTATTTCTCCCTCAGTTCAACAGCTCCATGATGTAGACGATGTGGTACCTAATGCATTCGAGCAACAGCAGCAGTTATCAAGCAGGCACGCAACCAGGCTCCATGATGCAGGCTCCAGGTGAATGGAAATGAAGTCAGCATGGTGAACTGTTCCAACCCTAGAGTTTCCACTATATCCATAACTGGCACCACTAAGCCAGCAGGCAAGTTCCCTGATCCAGGGCCTGATACATCAGAGCAGGGCATATAACTGTTTCCAGACTTCAGCTGTCCACTATATCCTATGCCTGCACGACACATCGAAACTCAGCTGAGTCGTTTCAATGTGCTATTGTTAAACATTACTCATCAACCGACTGCCAGTGGATCAAAGCATGCTAATGTTGTGTTAGCACTTGACATAGCTTTCAATGTTATAGTGGAAATGGAGAATGTCCAGAGGGGCACAAAGGTTCAGTTCAGTGAAGTGGTGTAGGATGAAATGTATGGCAAGCTGAAATATATTGAGGATTGCATGACAATCTAGAACAACCTATTGCCTCAAAACATGAACATCTTTAGCAGTTACAATGTATCGGTTGTCGACATATATGTGGCTGACGCAATTAAGTTAAAATCTCAAAATTCGACGCAACGTGTATTTTTAAAGTGTCCAAGTGTCACAAACCTGCATGGTCTGCTCAATGCAGTGTGGACCACCACAGTGAGATTATGTCTACAGTGCACATATGTTGAGCCACTCTTCAACGATACTGTCAAGTATCTAAAGGAATGTAAAATTAATGATGAGGATGAGGAGTTAAATATGTGTATGGGTGCATGTATTGTGCTATACCTAAGTCCGCTAATATTACTGCTATAGACAGAAATTCCATAGAAGTGGAGTTTACAGAAGGCATTCAAAGTCTATCAGTGCTCCAGTTGGTTTGTGTGAAATACATGCTGAATTTAAAGCATAAAAAAACCGATATTTTGAATATATAGCAAAGTGATGAATAGGGCTGATGTAGAAAAAAGAGAATGACACTGACTTTTAATGATGGTGATTAATTCCCACAGTCTACAAAGTACCAAATGTACATAAATAATGTACAGAATTTGTATCAAAAATATACAAAATAATAAATAATAATACTCTCTTATATGTTGTAATACGTTTTATTCCATCATAGACATATATCTTGAGACTTAACAGTTCTGATGTTGGGGAGTGTGCCTTAGCTGTTCATACAGCCGCAACGTCAGAGAGACCTTATGGTTTAGTTGTTTTCATATAAAGAGACTTAACACATTTATGTCCTTCACAGTCAGATACTGTTCAGATGACAATACACTTGATACTTTAGGACTAGCAACCACTTCATATTCCTGAAGTTTAGCATTAGCTGTATCACTTTCTGTAATTAATACAACTTTATTTTGACAATTAATATCTATGAAAACTTTTTCTCATGAAATTCTCTTCATATATGACTTCTGTGGCATTCATCCAGTACAGGTGCTAACATTTTGGATAGATCTTTAATATGTGTATGGAAGCGACTATGATCATGGGCTGCCTATTGTCATGGACCAATGTGTGCGGCATAATAGGCAAAATCGCAAGCAATTGATGTGCAAACTGTCTCACATTCTCCTTCGTTTTCAAACTGCACTTTTGCTTCTTCTTATTAGACAAATCAGAATACGTATTCGTGGTTTAAAGACTCCTCGATAGTTAATCCTAACCATACTCATCTGATGTATTCCCTACACTACGTGATATGATGAATCAAAACCATGTATAACCAGAATTATTTGCATCAAACAGGTGAACCCCGAAAGGCGTTTGTCGCAGGGAAGGGGTGATTGTCACTCATGAGCATCACCCTACCCTGGGCTGTTTAATCCTGAAACTGACTCCTGGTACAGGGCTGCACAATACTATTTGTGTAATGCACTGTATGACACCATCCACAAGTGTGTTCGAGTGCAGTGCTATACTCTGCCATCCACCAAATGTATTGTATCACCTAGTCCAAAAACGTGTTAGGGTATGGTGCTATACTCTACTGTCTGGCTAATGTGCTGTACCACCCTGTCCGAAATCACGTACAAATACAGTGTTATACTCTGCCATGCAGGTATTACACATACAAGCATACACGTGCATGTAAGGGTGACACTTGCGAAGTGCAGTCCCCTCTCCCTGCCACAAACACATTATGTGGTTCACATGTGTGAAATATATGATTCCAGTAACACATGATTGTGACTTATCATGTCACATAGTATAGAGCGTACATGAGATGGGTATAGATAGGATCAACCATCAAGAACATGTGTTGTCATTCTGCAATTTGAAGTATATATAAGATGCAGTAAACCACGAATGAAGAACTGGCTTTGTCTGATAAGAAGAAGCAGAAAGTGCAGTTTGCAAACGAAGGAGAATGAGAGAAAATTTACATATTAATGGCTTGAGATTCTGCCTATTACGCTGCACATATTTGTCCATGGGAACAGGCCTATACATATCGAATATCTATAAAACATTTTCTCACATGTACTGGATGAATGCCACAGAAGTCATATATGAAGAGAAAATCATGAGAAAAATTATTCATAGACATTAATTACAGAAAGTGATACAGCTAATGTTAAATTTAAAAAATATGTAATGGTTGTTAGTCATAAAACATCAGGTTTATTGTCATCTGAACAGCATGTGACTGTGACGAACATAAATGTGTTGAGTCTCTTTGATATGATAACAACTGGACCATAACGTCTGTCTGACGTTGCAGATGTATGAATAACTAAGGCACGCTCTCCAACATCTGAACTGCTAAGCCTCAAGGTAGATGTCTATGATGGAATAAAACATATTACAACTTTTAAGACACGATTATTATTTATTACTATGTATATTTTTGAGACAAATTCTATACATTGTTAATATACAATTCGTAATTTGTAGACTGAGAGAATTAATTACCATCGTTAAAGAATTAGTATCATTCTCTTTTTTCTACCTGAGCCCTATTCATCATTCTGCAGTACATTCGAAATAACGGTATTTTGTACACTTTATATTCAGCACGTATTTCACACAAGCCAACTGGAGGACGGATAGATTTACGAATGCCTTCTGCAAACTCCACTTCTGTGAAATTTCTGTCTGAAGCAGTAATGTTAGCAGAGTTAGGTATAGCACAATACATGCACCCATACACATATTTAACCCCTCATCCTCATCATGAATTTTGCATTCCTTTAGATACTTGACAGTATCATTGAAGAGTGATTTAACATACCTGCACTACAGACTGAGTCTCTCTGTGGTGATCTATACTGCACTGCGCAGGCCATGCAGGTTTGTGATAGTTGGACACTTTAAAAATACACATTGCGTTGGATCTTGAGATTTTTTGCTTCATTTTACCAGCCCCAAACATGTCCACAATTTATAAATGGTTGCTGCTTAAGATATTCTCGTTTTGAGGCAGTAGATCGTTCTTGGTTGTCATGCAATTCTCAATATATTTCAGGGTGCCACACATTTTATCCTACACCACAACGCTGAACAGCACCTTTGTGCCTCTATGGCAAATGGTTCAAATGGTTCTGAGCACTATTGGGACTTAACGTCTGAAGTTATCCGTCTCCTAGAACTTAGAACTACTTAAACCTAACTAACCTAAGGACACCACACACAACCATACCCGAGGCAGGATTCGAACTAACGACCGTAGCGGTCGCGCGGTTCCAGACTAAAGCGCCTACAACCGCTCGGCCACATCGGCCGGCCCTCTATGGACATTCTCTATTTCCACTATAATATTGAAATGTATGTCAAGTGTTAAAACAACATATGCATGCTATGATACGCTGGCGGTTAGTTGATAAGTAGTGTTGAACAATAGCACATTGTAACGACTCATCTGACGGTCGATGTATGGTGCAGGCAGCGGATATAGTGGAAAGCTGAAGTCGGGTAACAGTTCCGTGTCCTGCACTGATATATCAGACACTGCATCAGGAAGATTGTCTGCATGCTGAATTAGTGGTGCTAGTGATGGATATAGTCGAAACTTTGGGTCTGGAAACAGTTAACCATGTTGACATGATTTCCACTCCACTACATCAGCAGCTCATGCCTCGTCGATAACTGCTGCTGTTGCTCGAATTTATTAGGCGCCACTTCGTCTACATCATGGGGCTGTTAAACTGAGGGAGAAAAACGAAGTAAAATTGTGACAAAATCATACACACTAAACGAACAATAAACACTGCCAGCGAGGAATATTTTAATACCTACAATCGAGTGTGTCAGTTAGCTTCTTCCGCCAGGAGGTGGTAGATCTCTGATGACAGTTCATGATTATGATCAATCTTTCACTATGGCGGACAGAGCTCAAGTGATGAATCGACTTTATGGATAATAAGCCTGAATCCTGAGGATGAGTAGTGGAAGTAGATGACTGCAATGTTACTTGAATTGGAACAACTATTTTGGATTGTGCTCGTATCCCCTGGTCAGCCATCTTGGATTTTCATGTCATCGAAGACGTCATGGATCGTCATCTTGGATTCTAAACTTAGAACCATAGAGTTTAGTACCCATAGGGCGACGTCATAAGATAACTTCATCGAGCTCAATGGTTAACTGTGTTGGAATATCACTTGTGAATAACATGCTAGAAATTCATAGCATCATAGACTTTTTCTTCTGAAGTATTCTGTTAGAACGAAATATTTCATATTGAGTTTGGACTTCTACGTTTGTGTGTGTGTGTGTGCACTCTCACCTTGTGTGCTCAAACCGTGATGATTACGATCATCACAGTGAGAGTCAATAAAATTCTTCTGGGTTAGAGGCCGCTTTGATGACCTCAAACCCAGAAGAATTTTATTGACTGTGACAACGGCTGCGGAAACCTACGTTTACAATCACAGTTAGAGTTGAGTCATTCTTTGGTTTAGTAAAGCACTGGAGAACTTGTTGGAAGACTTAGACTTCTTGGAAACACTGACACACTGTTATATCGCTAGCACCACTACCAGTCAAAATGTGTATGGAACTTTCAGTTTCCTGGGCAATGCGGTTTTGGATCTGTAGCAGAAATGGGAGCACCTTAACGTGATCATTCACTGGATAGTACTGCCATATGTCAGAACTACACTTGTTCTGTGTTTTCGAAATTAGAGTAGAAATGTCAAATGTGCTGTGCGAAGTATCATCACGTTGATGCATAAAACTAAAGATCTATATCGCTAGTGCTAGTCGGTAGTCCAATTTTGGAAAACGTCTTATGCCCTTTCTGCAGACAGAATAACAACTTGTATTCCATCTCTTTAAACGTATCAAGAACTTGTCTAATCCATATAACACAGAATCGTAACACCATATTGGGTGCGAAATGTAGTGGACCAACATGGTAGAATTGTGTGTTGTCGGTATAATAATCGTTTTACTAAGATCACAACTGGAGAGAGTCGTTAGGTGTAAATTTAACTTGTTTCAGTACGTAACTCTTTGATTTCAACATGTAACTGACGCGAAAGTCCAATGACCTGCTGTATATACGTCGCCTGTTGCCATTTAGATATCCTATTGAGACTATGATTTTAAGTATGGACTGTGATACGACAATTGTGGTCGGTTGGGTTACGGGGTGAAGCTGCTGATGGTCACTGGCAGCTGTCTACTTGCTGCATGCGCTACATGTCGAAACATGTATGTGCAGTCTATTTATGGAAACTCAGTAGTATCTCTCAAACAGAGGCAGCGTTCTGGGGGTTCTTGGCTACATACTACACATGACAGATGGCGATGGACTCTGTCAGCTATTGCAGTTCAGTTTTTCGTATTGAAATGTCATGTACGAATATGGTATTGATCAGTTTTCTCGTAGAAAAATCACACTTTTCCATTATACAATTTTCCGCGTTTTTATGGCTACTATATATATAAATATAATTGTGTTTCATTCTCAAATGTTGTTACTACATGCGGAGTACATGTAAGTAAGTTTGCGTGTTTGACGACTCTGAGACACTTGGTTAGCACTCCTACTCCTGAAAGCAGGTCCACTTTGCTTTCACGTTTCTCAACCCTCTCATTTAAATCCATCCACACCATCACCCACACAACCCACTTCCCAGGCTCTCATCATGGTGTGAGGGGAATATAGCATCTTACACATCCGCTTCCTACCCACTAACAATCACATTTCAATGTCTACCTTCTCAGAACACTATGTTGATACCTTCATTTTTAATGAAACGTTCCTTCAACGTTATCACACCAATTGAACCTCTCCCTACATCCTCCACCACATACATAATCCTCTTTCCAGGACCAGAATTGGAGCTAGAATTGGCCACTACAAAAACATCCCCATTTGGTCACAATCCTGAATCAATAATCTCACCTAACACTTTATCCTTAGCCTCTTCTTCAAACCCCTGACTGTCAACTGTGTTACTGTCTACATCCGAGCTATTCTTCCCCTCCCCTACGATTTCCGCACCCACTGATCGTACCTTTTCCACCATTATTATTGCTACTGCCCTCAACATCCATACTAGAGCCCCTGCAGAACTTCAGCAGTGGCGTCGGTTTACAGACTCCCTCCAAGGTCACATTGTCCCCGTCATATATCACACCAGTCCTGAAAACAATACCAACCCAGATATCATCCTAGTATTTCCTAACCTCCATGGATGGCTCACTGCAGAACTCCTTGATCAAATTGGAAGTATCCGCCTATGTGTCCTCCTAATCATCTCCAACTCTCTACATCATCCCCATGCTCCCAATCATAGTCTCGGTCCAAAAGCTGTCCTTGACTATTCCTGTGCCAACTGGAATGCCTTCCAGGAATCCACAGATACCAAGATTGGAGGCCATATCCTCATCTTCTAGCAAACTGACGATATCTCCAAGCCACGTCCTTCCTGCAGCTGACCTTGTTGGATGATATATCTGCCCACATCTCTACTAAAGCCATCCCACTTCTCCCCTCACAAGCACTACTCCTTCCCCGAGAATCCTATCGCTTATACTGCACCATCCTAAGGACTTGTGCCAGGATATACTCACGTGCCACTGACAAATACAGAGATACATCAGAAATTGACTCTACACCAAAAAAAGTCAGGACTGGGGCAAGACATGCACCAGACTCGACACTACATTCCCATGAACTCTCCCTAGAACCGGAAAGCATTCCGCCGATTCACTGGCAAGCATTTTCCCCTCTCACTATCTGCTCCTCCACAAGAACTATCCCTTGCCTGAAAACCAGAGGAAAACTGACCACAGTACCTCCTATCTCTATTGATCCATCGTGGGTACAGAACAGCGGCCACTCAGATACTTACCAAAGAAAAATCATCAAACAGCGTTATGTTTTCAGAAGTTGTTATTTTACTCAGTCAAGCAGTTTCAGCATCTCATTAATGTCATCGTCAGACACCTATGCATCCCATCTGTAGGGACTCGGACACATCGATGCATGCCTAATCAGAGCCATCAATACTTGGATTCTGTGAATTTTTTATGGAGTGTGTACTTTGATGACTTGACAACAACAGTAGTTGTCAGTCTTTGAGGTACAAAACCACATGAAATTCACGGAACTCCAGTACTGATGGCATCAGTTATGCAGGCATCATTGTATCTGACATTCTATACATGGAGTAAATAGGGGCCTGACGATGGCGTTAATGAGATGCCAAAACTGCTCATGTACATAAAATAACAACTTCTCAAACATACAGCTGTTTCGCGATTTTTCTTTGGTAAAAAGCTTTTTACCCTATCTCTCTGATGTCTCAATCACTGATGACCTTCATTTTAACTACTCCCTCTTCCCTACCATCCATGAACGTATAAATACCTCTGTCCCAGCCCTCATCCTCAACTTTCAGTACGTGGACAACATGCAACAAACAGAATTAAACTCATCAATCACAGCACATGACATAAAACAATTACTTCACAGAAAATGCAATACATGTCATGGTCAGAACCGCATCACCTATCAACACCTTAAAAATGCACCCTCTCGTTCCTACTCACCCTTGCAATCCTTTATACCACTATTCTCTGTGCTGTGGAAAACATCAAAAATTTTAGAACGAGATTTTCACTCTGCATTGGAGTGTGCGCTGATATGAAACTTCCCGGCAGATTAAAACTGTGTGCCGGACCGAGACTTGAACTCGGGACCTTTGTCTTTCGCGAGCAAGTGCTCTACCGACTGAGCTACCCAAGTACGACTCACGAACAGTCCTCACAGCTTCTATTCTAACAGTTTGGAAGGTAGGAGACGAGGTACTGGCAGAATTGAAGCTGTGAGGACTGGTCGTGAGTCGTGCTTCGGTAGCTCAGTCGATAGAGCATTTGCCTCCAAGGCAAAGGTCCTGAGTTCGAGTCTCGGTCCGACACACAGTTTTAATCTGCCAGGAAGATCCAAAATTCTACTTTTCCTCGAACTGCACAAGCCCCCTACTCAAGCCTCCAGCTACCAACCTATCTGCTTCATCTCAGTATTCAGCAAGGTCTTTGAATCCATCCTCTCCCAACGTATTCATCAACACATGAACCAACACCACCACCTTCCCATTAACCACTGTGGCTTCCATTCCATCTTCCCCTCCAATGACCAGCTCCTGCGCCTTGACCACCTCTTAGCCCATCAGCTCAACACCCATAAATCCGCTATCGTCCTTTCCCTTGATGTAGAGAAAGCCTTTAACCATGTATGGCACCCAATTCTCATCTTTAAACTCGATTTACACACTTCCAGTAAATTATGTCCATCTTATTGCATCCTTTCCCTCTAATCGCCCATCCTTTGTCACCATTATCAACACAGTTCCTGTATCTTGCTTCCCACAGCTGCGGTGCCCCAAGGCTCCATCCTCTCCTGTCTAATTTATCTCCTTTACGCTGCTAATATGCCCAAACCACCTCCACTACTCCACCTCACTCAGCATGCTGATGACACCCCATTCCTTGCCATCCATTCTATACTCCAGAAATACCAATGGCCCCTCTAAACCCAATTCAATCAGTTTACCTCCTGGTATAACTAATGGCTCCTGAAGATATGCCCTTCCAAAACTCAGGCAGTAATAATAGGACGCACCACTCACACCTTTCATTTCCATGACTTATACCGAAGACCTTCTTATCCAGTTAATTAACACAGTAAAATATCTTGGACTAACCATCGAGTGGCAACTAATGTAGAAACATCATCCATCCAACAGAAAGCCCACAACAGGCTAAAACTGCTAACTCACAAACTTGGCAATTGCGCCCCTCCACTGTCCACCACACTTACAAAACCTTAATCCAACCCATCCTTTACTTGCTATGTACATGTAGTATGGATATTCGACCTCCCCCCACCCCTCCCCAAGTTCTGCAAGACCCTCCAGATTCTTGAACACCATGCACTCTGCATTGCCTTCCTAATCCATCTATCTTCCCCAACTCATCAAATTCCCATCTCTCTAGCCCCTTTTCCCCATTAGATTATAGCTTCATTAATACCCCCTCTACTCCATTCCCTCTTGTATCCCAACAGCCACTTCTACCCTGTCGAGACATTCGCACCCATCCTCCATCCATTTATCTCCTCCATTCTACCCTCCGCAACGACCAACGTTTCACCTTTAACAACAAACTACCTACCCCAGAGCAGGCCCTTTCACTTTAGTGCCAATGAAGTGCCTCCTCGTAACAACAGTGCTCTGCAACAAGGTTTATTAAGTGTTTTCAAATGTAATCTTGTTGAGTTTCTCCTTTTTTATCTTATTACAAATGTTTTTAACTAAAAGTGAAGGATGCCATGTCTCTCTTACATATAAAAGTTTGCATTTCATTTTCACGTTTAGAAAGTTTTAATTTCATTGTAAATATCTTACTTTTCTGTCTATTATTCTTTCATCTCATTTTGATTTTCTGTTGTCAAGAACGAATTGACTGTACTGCTGACAGCCCTCCATCATCGCCCCCCTCCCCCACTCATATTGGGCGATGTGGGTTAAAATAACAATAAAGAAAAAAACAGATGGTTGGTTATGTTACTGTAAATAGACATCACCAATCCCACACACAACTTTTTTTGTCAGTGGTGTTTGAAGTGATAGCTGTCTCAAAAATCTACGGATACCAGTTATTGAATGCTGGCTGCTGTTGTGACTGGACCAGAGGTGGGAAGCTTCCTACACGCCGGTCATGGGGCCTGAAGATGGCGTAATATATCGGATAAATTGGTAGCCCAATAAAATAACACTTTGGAAATTTAGACAGCTGAAAGGTGGTTGAATTGACATTCTATTTTAAGTATCTTTCTTCCTTTTCTTTTACTGTCCAATATTTACTGCTGTATAACACTACACTCCAGGCATAACTTCCAGTATATCTTTTCCTCAGCTGTCAACGGCCATGTCAAGATGGATACACCCGTTCCTGTCAGATCGTCGAAGTTAAGTACCGTGGGACATGGTTGGCGCTAGGATGGGTGACCATCTGGGCCACCATGTGCTGTTGGCATAACGGGGGCACTCAGCCTCGTGATACCTGTTAAGCAGCTACTTGAGCGAGTAGCGGTGGCTTCAGGTCACGAAAACTGACAATGGTTGGGAGAGCGGTGTGCTGACCCGACGCCCCTATATCCGCATCCAAAGCGGCCATGAGGATGACACGGCGGTCGGTCCGTGCCGTGGGACCTTCCGACGCCTATTCAGACAGAAAGAGAGGTAACTTTCCTTAGCTTCATTGGAATTCTTCTAGACATTCGTAACTGCTTCACCTTTTCAAATGCTCTCTTTCCACAGATATACTTCGCCGAAGTCCGTCTGTACAGCTTCCATTCCATGTCATTAAGCTTACGAGGTTCAGAAAGTATTTTACTTGTTCTATCCTTTTACCGTCTAGGAATGTGTTAACTAAAGCCGCTTTCTTGCATATTCTCTGTTTCCCTGTATTTATCTCATTCCATATTCCTTGCCCCTTCTTGCGATACCCTTCAACACCTTGTGTAGCTCCTCTTCTCATTCCACCAGCACTTCTTGATCATACGCGTGTTTTATAGTATTTATGCTTTCTCCTTCAAGTGCAATACCTTTCGCATCCTCTATGGCCTTACCTATTAGTTCTTCTCTATGTAATTACATTAAATAGCTTCGGTGACAGTGAGTGTCCTTTCCTTACAGCCCTTCCAATGGTCATATCTTCCATGTCTTCATTCAGGACTCTATCTGTCACTTTTTGCTTTGTATAAATCTTATTTATTAAGCTCTTATCTTTCCAGTCTATAGCAACATCATTTAAAATTCACAGCAGTATACTCCAGCTGACTCAATCGAAAGCTCTCTCTCAGTCGATAAAAAAAAGACACCTCCTTGTTCATTTCTATAATTCTTTCTCTAGTCATCCTCAGGCAACCTACAGCATATCTCGAACCTTTACTGTTCCTTAACTCAAACTGGTCATTTCCAGTATTTTCCTCGATATTCTTTCCAGTTCTCCTTAGTATGACTGTCGTTGTAGCCTTTGGAACATTACTCATAAAATTTATTGTCCTATAGTCTTTGCACTTTTTTTGCATTCCACTTTTTAGGTGAAGGTACTAAATAGCCTTAAGAAGACATTGAGGAGTAATCTCTATGTCATAAATTCTGTTTACTAACTCAGTGACTCTGGCTACTGAAACTGGATATAAGACTTTCAAGCCTTAGATGATTTTCCGTCACAGCCCAATACTTTCTTTTCCCAAAGCTCCTGAATTGCTTTCTCCAACTCCCATTTCAGTATTTTAGGATCTCAGTCTTCTTCATTTTGTTTCCTCTCATCTTCCATAACCAGTCTGGTGTAACCAGCCTGTGCACCGTATAACTCTTTCACACAATCCATCCAAACTTCTTTATCTGATTTATGTACTGTCTCTTCCAGCAGACTTGCTGTTATCCATTTTTTTTAAATCTTGTCCTTTTCACTTGTTCAACTTCTGCCACTAATGCTTCCACTATTGTATATCTAATGTTATTCCATTCTTTAGTGAATTCATCACTTCTCCTACTTGTTGCAATTTATTTTAGAGATAGTGATCGCATTCTGTCTTACCCACTCACTTACAGGAGGGCTGACGGTTTAACTTGTACTCCAAATCATTGTGTAACTCGTCATTTTTCAAATTAAGAAACAATGGCACAGGTAAATAAATGACAGATAAAAGCTCTAGGACCGGCCAGGGATCGTACACGAGATCTTTGGCTCTGTAGTCTTGAATTGTACCCTTAGCTACTTTAACTTGAATTCGAAACTAAGATTTCCACATAACGAAAAACAGGAGAATTTTAGTCATAGTTACTTCAGCGTACCCTTACCCCATTTTTCTTTAGCCTGTGGCATTTTTAGAGAGACTGCGCAGAATTTATTAAGCCGTTCGCTCGTAGCTTCGGTGAAACAAGAATGGAATCGCACCTACAAAGTTTTACACATCTCTGCGCAGTTAATGCGATTTCTCAACCAATCAACCTTTTAATCGTTGAACCAGTCGCAAATATTTCGAAACAGTGCAATCTTCCTGGGACTGCGGGCAGAGGAGGGAAGCCGCCCTCCGGCTGCAGCCTATACAGTATTGACTAATGAAATATCCGGCGGCGGGTCGTGGCCCCTGGCGCAGCTGCTAGCTGCCTCGTGTTTTCCCTATCGATTTCAATCTCCTGAGGCGAACGCTGCGGGACAGGCGAGCTTGCGACAAAGGATATTGCGTGGAGGACTCGAGCTCCACAAAACCTAAATCTCGAACTAAGCGTTATATTCAGCGCACAGTCTGCAGATAAGTGAATGGGCTTTCATTAATTTTAGCTTCTGTGTCGATGAACGGAATGGCGACAAGTGACCTTTTTTTTATACTTGTTAATGGATTTATGCAAACGATCGTAGTTGCTCCAGCACGTGGTATTTAGTTTCACGGAGTCGTGAAAATATATTGCGGCTGGTTAGAACTACAAACGAAAAAGTTTCGGCTACTGCGTCCCGTTGTCCCGTTCAGCGTCCCCTCTCCCCCCCTTTCCCCCCTTCCCCCCTTCCCACCCTTTTTCCTATCTGAATTAGTACTCGACTCCAAGGTTATGCGGTAGCGCTTCCCTAGACAATATTCTATTGGAGGTGGGTGACGATCTGAAAACTGGTACATCCAGTTACAGATTAACCTAGAATTTAACGTGCACCGGGAACGAAGTGGAACGTGTGATTCTCGACTTTACTGAAGGTTGCACCTAGGAAAAAAAAACTAGAAACGATCGGAAATTGAATACTGGACCATCCTATTTATAGTCTGACATTGATGTACTCATCAACCTACGTCCACCTATACACTGAGTTGACGAAAGCCATGGATTAACGATAAGCACTTGTACAAATGGTTGCAGTATGGTGCACAGAAGATGTAAAAGAGCAATACATTGTCAGAGATGCCATTTGCACTCAGGTGATTCATGTGATAGGGTTTCCGACGTGATTGTGGCTGCACGACGATAATTAACAGACTTCGAACGCGGAGTGGTAATTGGAGCTACGACCATGGGACATTCTATTTTGTAAATCGTTAGGGAATTCAGTATTCTGAGATCCACAATGTCAAGAAAGTGTCGAGAGTACCAAATTCACGCATTATCTGTCACCATGGGCAACGCAGTGGCCGACAGCTTTCACTTAACGACGGAGAGAAACGGCATCTGCGTGGAGTTGTCAGTGAAAACAGAATTTGGCGTTAATGGGATATGGCAGCAAACGAGCGACGCGAGTGCCTTTGCTAAGAGCACGACATCGCCTGCAGCGCCTCTCCTAGGCTCGTGACCATATCGATTGAACCCTAGATGACTGGAAAACTGAGGCCTGGTCAGATGACTCTCGGTTTCAGTTGGTAAGAGCTGACGGTAAGGCTCGAGTGTGGTGCGGACCCCACCAAGCCATTGACGCAAGTTGTCAACAGGGCACTGTGCAACCTGGTGGTGGCTACATACACTAATGGCCATTAAAATTGCTACACCAAGAAGAAATGCAGATGATAAACGGGTATTCATTGGACATGTTATACTAAATCTGACTTGTGATTACATTTTCACGCAATTTAGGTGCATAGATCCTGAGAAATCAGTACCCAGAACAACCACCTCTGGCCGTAATAATGGCATTGGGCATTGAGCCAAACAGAGCTTGGATGGCATGTACAGCTTCAACACGATACCACAGTTCATTGAGAGTAGTGACTGGCGTATTGTGACGAGCCAGTTGCTCGGCCACCATTGACCAGACGTTTTCAGTTGGTGAGAGATGTGGAGAATGTGCTGGCCAGGGCAGCAGTCGAATATATTCTGTATCCAGAAAGGCCCGTACAGGACCTGTAACATGCGGTCGTGCATTATCCTGCTGAAATGTAGAGTTTCGCATGGATCGAATGAAGGGTAGAGCCGCGGGTCGTGGCACATCTGAAATGTAACGTCCACTGTTCAAAGTGCCGTCAATGCGAACAAGAGGTGATAGAGACGTGTAACCAATGGCACCCCATACCATCACGCCGGGTGATACGCCAGTATGACAATAACGAATACACTCTTCCAATGTGCGTCCACCGCGATGTCGCCAAACACGGATGCGACCATCATGATGCTGTAAACAGAATCTGGATTCAGTCGAAAAAAAAATAACGTTTTGCCATTGGTGCACCCAGGTTCGTCGTCGAGTACACCATCGCAGGCGCTCCTGTCTGTGATGCAGCGTCAAGGGGGTAACCGCAGCCATGGTCTCCGAGCTGATAGTCCTTGCTGCTGCAAACGTCGTCGAACTGTTCTTGCAGATGGTTGTTGTCTTGCAAACGTCCCCATCTGTTGACCCAGGAATCGAGACGTGGCTGCACGATCCGTTACAACCATGCAGATAAGATGCTTGCCATGTCGACTGCTAGTGATACGAGGCCGTTGGGATCGAGCACGGCGTTCCGTATTACCCTCCTGAACCCACCGATTCCATATTCTGCTAATAGTCATTGCATCTCGACCAACGCGAGCAGCAACGTCGCGATACGATAAACCGCAATCGGGATAGGCTACAATTCGACCTTTATCAAAGTCGGAAACGTGATGGTACGCATTTCTCCTCTTTACAAGAGGCATCACAACAACGTTTCACCAGGCAACGCCGGTCAACTGTTGTTTGTGTATGAGGAATCGGTTGTAAACTTTCCTCATGTCAGCACGTTGTAGGCGTCGTCACCGGTGCCAACCTTGTGTGAATTCCCTGAAAAGCTAATCATTTGCATATCACAGCATCTTCTTCCTGTCGGTTAAATTTCGCGTCTGTAGCACGTCATCTTCATGGTGTAGAAATTTTAATGGCCAGTAGTGTATATCATTGCAATGGTTTGTATGTGCAATAGGTGGCGCCTTATCACCGAATCTGATCTATACACGAACGGACGTCGAGAGGTACAGAGACACGCTGTATCTTCTCGTTTGACGTTATCACCATCTTTATCGCGATCCGCATAATCATCTTCAGTCATTAGATATGTAACGCTGGATAAAGCTAGATCCTCCACAATCGTCCACGCACCACTATCTTCAACTAAACGCTTTTCTGCTTGTTTCATAATATCACTGTCTGCTACCCACAACCCATTACGTCGTCTCGGTTTTATCCTGTCGCAGCAGGGACCTTCTTTGGCCCATGAGACATCCATTCGCCTGGCTACATGTCCAGCCCATCTCCACCTCATTTTCACAACATTCATGACTGCGTCTTACGTTCTGGTCTCTTCCTATATCCATTTATTAGGACTCCTGACTCTGCTAACATTCCTCAGCCTCAGGTGAACAGATTCTGCATTTAAGCCCTTGTCCCACTGTCGTCATTCAAGACTAATAAAATACACTGATTCGAAACTTCCCATTTTAAAGCCGCTAAAAGCTGTGGGGTTTACCAAAAACACTGAAGGACATTTTGACTTTCGTGTGTCTCATTTTTCCTGTCCAACCAGTCGTTGACTGCAACTGCTCTACATTTAAAAAAAATCAGCAATAGGTCCCATGCCTCAATCGTCTGCATTATATATGAAGACCTACACTTCTATAATCACTTTATGACGCTTAAAATTTGTCAAAGATTGAGGATTGTCTCTCCACATACTCCACTTTGAGTTTCCAGCCCCACGATGCCTTTCGCACTTTGTTTTTGCTCACAGGCTCCATGCTAGCATGCTATTGATCTCACGAGGGCTGTTTGGAGACTAGTTCTCAAATTTCCCATCCACAGCGCCACTTTTCGTTGGTATAACTTAGTTTCTCTATCATTAGGTTTTTATATATTACTTATTACGTGGCTTATGTGTACTTATATTTTCGTTTACACCTTATGACAACTCTGGTTATGTAAGGTTTTATTATATTATATTATCGTACGTTTACCCCACCCTGAGACCAACCTCAAGATATGCATGTCATTAGCTGATTAGCTCCAGTTCTGGCATTATGTCTCCACTTGTTGTTCGGCTTCTTTATACAATTTTTGTAGAGGCACTATAAACCACAAGTAAGCATTACGAGATCTTTTTGTATTAATGGCTTCATTACTGCTCTTGTATTTTTTAAAGACCGCAGCAATACGCTGCATGCATCTTGTTGTTGGCACTCACAAATAACGCAATAGCTATAAATATGTACAATTTTAACTCTAATTTTTTGAAATTTTTAAACTTTTCACTCTTAATTTTACTTATTTCTGGTATATTTTTCTGTACAGCTTTCTGAAGAAGGGCACTAAGTGCCTGAGACCGGTTAAGGAAATAAAATTTCTTTCATGCAACTCGATGCTTATTGTTTCGATGTATATTCAGTAGTAGTACTGCAGCGGGGCTGCGACCACACAGTATCTAAATGTCGGCCTTAGGCCATTTTCAAGTGTTACAATGTCAGAAATTGCCCGACTTATGTAAAACACATGTCGTCGTCGATATTTTTTCCTTATTTCCATTTCTTCCCCTATCGCTCCGTATGGGCGCGGGGATGGCTGTAAGCGCTACATTAAACCCGCTCTTCACTCAACTGATAAGAAATTCTAAATGAAATTTAAAAACATTTTTAAAGGTGAATGTAAATTGGAACATTTTGTATGTTAAAACATGATTTCTTTCGCTTTTTGTTAAAAACAGTTGTAATTAAAGATAAAAACAGAAACACAATGAATGTACATTTCAAAACATTTAAAAAACATAATGCCAAACACTGATGTTAAAAAGATGCACATAGCTGTACTAAAACTAAAAGGACCGGTCCTGGGATGGACAGTCTTTTTCTGAAGGCGAAAAGGTTGGCCATGGAGAGGGGTAGAAGAAGGGAAGTGGTATATGGGTGGAGGACTGGGGCAGATGTATAGAGGGGATAGGTGCGTCTATTGAAAGCAAGAGGGGATGGTGCAGAGGAGGTATCAGTGCGGATGAACTTTGATGGGGAAAAGGGGCTATGGAAAGAAGGGTGGAAGGGAAAAAGGGGGTAGGGAAATATAACAAAGGGAGTGAGAGGGAGTCCTGAGAATATGGAACAGGTGGGGTGGGTTTCAAGTCGGTAGGATTGGTAAATGTAGGGATGCAGTTTGTGATCAGGGAGGGGCAGACAGTTGAAGTTTCTCAGGAAGGGTATGTGGAGGGTGTGGAGTGTAGGATTGTTGAGATGTTTTGGTAAAGACACAGCAGCATACAAGGATTTGGGAAAAGAAAGGAAACTATAGGATTGTTGGAGTCGAGTTTGCAGATGGTGTAGGTTGTTCAGAAGTTTTTATTGTCAGTGAGGAGAGGTGGGAATTTGATGAGTTGGTAAAGGATTCGTGTGGGGAAAAGTAACCAATCGGATGTGGATGGCGAGGCAGAGTGCATTGCATTCAATGATCTGGAGGGGCATATAGAACTTAGTTGGGGTGGATATCCATGCAACGTTTGCATAGCAAAGGATGGGTTGGATCAAGGTTAAGGATGGGTTGGATCAAGGTTTTGTAAGAATGGTGGACAGTGGAGGGGTGCAGTCCCCAAGTTCGCTGAGTTCGTAGTTTTAGTCTGTTGTGGGATTTCAGTTGGATGTTTAGTGTATGACGTTTCCACGCTAGCTGCCAGTTGATGGTCAGTCGAAGATATTTTAGAGAGTTATTTAACTGTATAGGATGCTCTTAGATGGTGAGGTAGAAGTCATGGAGACAGAAGGTGCTGCTGGTGTGTCCTATAATTACTGCCTGAGTTTTGGAAGGATTGATCCTCAGGAGCCATTTGTTGCATCATGAGGTAAACTGATTGAGGTGTGTTTGGAGGCACTGTTGGGATTTCTGTTGTGTAGGATAAAGAGCAACGAAAGCAGTGCCATCAGGATACTGAATGAGATGAACTAGTGGAGGTAGTTTGGGCATATCAACAGTGTAAAGGAGACAAAGGAGAGAGGAGAAGATGGAGCCTTGGAGCACACCTGTAGTGGGAAGGAAGGTATTGGTACTGGCGTTGATAATGGTGATAAAGGATAGGTGATTAGAGAAAAAAGATGCAATAAGTCAAACATAATTAGTGTGTAAGTCTGGAATTTGGAAAGGAGACTGGAATGCCACATGTGATTCTAGGCTTTCTCCGTAATGGATGTATTCCAAGACCTTACTGAATACTGAGGCGAGGCAGATGGGATTGTAGGAGAAGGTATCAGTAGGGGGTTTATGCAGTTTGAGGAATGTGGGATTCTGGATGTTTTCCACAGCTCAGGATAGTAAACTGTGGGGAGGATAGAGGTATAAAGGGTTCAATGGATGACTTGAAAGGAGAGGGGGCATTCTTCAAGGTGTCGATAGGTGATTCGGTCGTGACCAGAAGATGTGTTGCGTTTTTTGTGAAGTACATGTTTTATGTCATGTGTTGTGATTGAAGTGTTTAATTCCGCTTTTGGTATGATGTCTAAGTACTAGAAGTTGGGAGTCAAAGGTGCGACAGTAGTATTTGTATGTTCATGGATGGTAGGGGAGAGGGAATAATTAAAGCGAGTGTCGTCAAGGATTAAGGTGTCAGAGAAGTAGGATGCAAACTGGTCAGCTTAGCTCTGGTAGTCAGGTAAGGGATGGTAGTTGTGGAGAACCAGGCAGTGAAGAAAGGAATGGGAGTAGTGAGACAGTGGAATGGTTTCCAGTGCTTGGAAGAGTTTAGCATTGAGTCTGCCATGTCTAGCTCCAGCGTGGCATTTTTTAGTGCTGAGTAAATTTATGATGTGTCTCTGAATTTGCCAGTGACATGTGAGTTATCCTGGTCATGAGTTCTTAGGAAGGCACAGTATAAACGGTAGGATTCTCTGAGAATGAGTAGTGCTTGTGGGGGGAGAGGGGGGGGGGGGGAGTGGGACGACGAGGGGTCTTGGCGGTTATAGTATCCAAAAAGGTCTGTTGCTTGAAGGATGTGGTATGGGGGATTCGTCAGGTTGCTGGAAGGTGAGGGGATGGCTTCCAATCTGGATATCTATGGATTCCCTTTAGGCATTCCAGTTGGTGCAGGAAAAATCATGGACAGTTTTTGGATGGAGATGCATATGGATGATGTAGTGTGTAGGAGATGGTGAGGAGTACAGGTACATGGTCACTGCCAGTTGGATAAAGGACTTCTGCAGTGAGGCATCCACAGAGGTTGGGAGATGCTAGGGCGACATCTGGGGTGGTATTAATTTCAGGACGCGTTTACTGTGGGACGGGGATAATTTCAGCCTGGAGGGAGTCTGTTAACTGACGCCATTATTGTAGCTCTGCTGGGGCTCTACTATGGATGTTGAAGTCAGTGGCAATAATATAGGTGGAAAAGGTACAGTCAATGTGGAGAGTAAATTGTAGGAGAGGGGCTGATTAGTTAGAATGTAGATAGTAGTACAGGTGACAGTGTTTAGAAGAAGAGGCTAAGGATAAGGCATTCACTAGGGTTACTGAGTAGGGGTTGTGGCTGAACAGGAATGTTTTTGTGGTGGCCGATTGCAGATCTGCCTCTGGCCAAGAGAAGGGGATTCTATGCAGTGGAGGATGTAGAGAGAGTGACGACTGGTGTAATGTGGTTGGGGGGGGGGGGACGTTTAGCTATAGATGAAGGTATCAACTTTGTATTTGGATAGGGTATGCATTAAAACGCACTTGTTGGTGGGTAACGAGTGGGTGTTGTGGTATAGGATACTGTACTGCTGTCGAGCCATGATGAAAGTGTGAAGTGTGTGAGTGTGAGTGACTGAGTGGAGACGTTTAAATTAGGATGTCGAGGTGGGTAAAGCTGAAGCGGACTTGGTTTTGGGAGTATGTGGCTTGATTATTGACGTTAGAGCAAGCAGCGAGGAAAATTTGTTGTAGGGTATATTGATGCAGGAAGGGGTGGATATTTTGGGCGGCGATGGTGAGGAATCTGGTGATGTCTTCAGCTGTGGGAGTTGGGCAAAGTGAGTTAGTGGGGTGGCTAGGATGATCAGTAGGATGGATGAGGACTATTAATTCTGGTTTGATGGGTGGGGTTTAGCCTTGCACTTGGCGGAATAGGTAGGATTGGCATAACTGCAGGTGTTGTAGATGGAAGAGGAGGTGACATTGGGATATTGTTTGAGGAAGTGCTGGTCTTTACAGTGAGGGCAGGTGGGAGGATTATTTGAGTCAAGTGTGATGTGATCATTGCAGATGAGGCACTTTTGGCAACAGTAGGACAGTTGAAGTGGTTCAGAGGGTTCTAATTTATGCTGACGTTTGTATATTAGGGCTGTCTGCCTAAGGAGTTATTAAATGGTGGGGGCAGTCTCTGAAGACCCACATGTGGAATATGGGACCCAAATCATTGCAGGTACAGTGGGCTGGGTGGATTTCTAAAGCAGGGGAGAGTTTAGTTTGGAGACTGCCTCCTCCACTGTGATCTCAAAGCCAATCTTTGTTATCATGTCAGTGAGTATGAAAGAACAATGAAGAGGCTTGGGCTGTTTGAATGTGGAGGTGATGACGAAGGCATTGGGGAAGCACGAGGGCCAAAGTTATTATGTGAGTTTTTGAAGAGAAGGTATGAGTGGACATTGGGATTCGTAGATTTCGTAAGGAGTAAATCTTGGTGGGTAGGATTTGCGTGATGGGAATGTGAGGGATGTATTTTCTGACTTCTAGATTGAGTGATTTGGCATTTAGGAATATGGGGTCAGGGTGGGAGTGAATGAAAGTGTAATCAACTGGCTGAGAAGGTGCAGGGGAGGTACCAGTGTCCATGTGTTTGGAACGATTAGGTATTGTTTGTGATTTTTTGTTTATAGTGCTGATAGAGGGGGCGGCACTGTGGATTTTTGGTGAGGCAAGGGTTGAGGAATTGGAGAAGGTGGGGTCGCTGAGCATATCCTTCCATTGGGCTGGATTTGGTAGAGTTGCTTGTGGAGTGTATTATGTCTTCTGGGGTAGCCACGGTAGCACAACAAGATGTTATATTTGCAGACATTTCAGGGGATGTGGCCGGTAAGGGATGAGTTGGAAGTGAGGGATAGGCAAAGGAAAAGGTAGGAGGTGGGGCAGAGATGGTGGGAAATATAGTGTAGATGAAGGGAGGGTGGGCATAGGGTGATGAAACAGAGGAAGTGCTCCAGATACTGATAGTGAGAGCAGAGGAATGGGGGTCTAAATGACAGAGGTGGCCTGAGTGTCCATAGGAGGTATAAGGAATCAAGGGACAGAAATTCAATGATAATTACCTGCACTGGAGCGTCGCTGGATGGTGGCAGATGATAGCAGCGAGGTCCGATGCAGTGTGATGACAGCAGATGCGGACGGCGGCGACGACGACCAAGACGGAGGCGACGCGTAGACTGTGGCAGTGGCGGTGCCGATGATGACAGTCTAGATGGCGATGAAGAAAACGCGGGGAGACAAGTGCAGCGGCGGCGGCTGCGACGACGGGAAGACGACTGATGCGGCAGTGGCTTCGACATCGGTGAAGCGATGGTAACAAGATGGAATAGGCGACAATAAACGATGATACGCAAGGAAATGATGATGAATGCACATGTGCAAGAAGAGAAGAAAGTCTCGACGGCACGAGCAAACTATGCGTCCTCGGAGACTTTCGCAGCAGTATGTCTGAATAAAATCGTTTTCCAGGTTTGCACAGAAAGTGGGCACAAAATACAGTTCGAAAATAAGGCAATCTTACCTCATGCATCAACATATCGTGATTACATTTCATGGGTGGTGGCTGAGATCAGAATAAACACCAATAATTTTAACAGAGACCAGGGCTGAACACTTAGTGGGGTGTGGAGAGTATTGGGGCTAGGCTAGATCTATTCCAAAGTACCGTTATCCAAGATGGCGGCGATAACGTCAATCAAGATGGCGAATTTTTGTGGGAAGCCTGAAATTTTGGCGGAATAGTGACACGCCCCACTCGCCCAGATAAACGGCGCAAAGTTCAAATTCCAACATGATAATTCATCACACTCCGGTTATCTCTACTAAGCAAAGAAAATGGCGAGAAAAAAGTACTTGTCGTTATTATTTAACTATTTACAAGCACAAGTGTTCTCCGTTGCGTCTGGATTCCAACAGGATTAGTTCATATCGGTGCCATTAGAGGGAGCTCTCCTGATGTCAGATAATGATGCAAGTAACAGTATTCAACATGACGGCATAAACTGTGTGCACCGCGAGCTCCAGAGCCCAACTGACTTAGTTCATATCGTGGAAACCAGAGGGTGCTACCGTGACGTTGAGTGGTGACACAAGATCGTCCGCTCTCTCTGGATCGGCCCACTAGTGTCCTACCGCTTACATCACACACATTCGGCTGTCACCTCAATACACGCACCGGACATAGTCTTCCGTAAATATTCTAACTAAACTAACACTCACATCACGCATCTAACGTATTAATTACCTAAGTACTTAATTCCATTTAAACTTTAATCATATACAATAGTTCAATTTACAATTTCAATATTCAATAATCAAATGAGAAGTTCCACATTTTCCCACTACAGCACGGTGTTCATTCACGACCTAGAACACCCCAGCCCTAGAACCCTGCACTCCTATTGGCTACTACATTAGTTACGTGATTCGACTTCATAGAACCTAGGACTTGGAATCAATTTTCACCAAAGCACACCCACCTGGACTTGGAATCAAATAGTTAAACTATCCACCATGATCCTCAACCCAGCACCACGCCCCCCTTATCGACCCATGTTGGTGGGATAACATGTACTAATGAGCACTAACATGGACTAATCTGTATTAACGTGCACAGCACATGACGTCATCCGAGATGGTGGGGCGAAATGGCGGGAAAACAGGTCTGTCTCTATTTTACAGGTGGTGTCTCCACCACGAGATTTACTGTCCAACTAACATAGTACACATTACTGCCATCAGATAGTACTATCATCCCTCCTATGACCTAGTCCCATATTGCGGTCTGTAGGGGGGAGAATTATGCTAAAATTACTCAGCCTGCGCTACGTTGCTCGGGAGAATAAGGATGAGTCCACTCTTTTTACTTTAGAACATTTTATTTAGAGATCGGATATATTTATGACCCTGACGCAAAACACTCTCCATTTTATCCTTGTGCTCACAATGCACACTCTGCACACACGCAGACAACTCCTAATTTCCGCAAATAATTTAATTACAGACATTCACACTCATCCTAAATAATTCAGCACAGCTATGTCTAGACACGTTCAGTACTCGTAAACTGTCCACATAACTGATAGCGCAGCCTGCACACCTGCTCGCAAAATAATTCAAACAATGACCGCAAGCCCCCTCCTCCAACCCCTGTCCATTAGAGTGCACAGCCGTCAACTATCAAACCACACACAGGCCCCCCTCCCGCACCTTACAAGTGGCGACATCTCATTCATACTTCATTTCTGAGAAATTCCTATCCAAATACGTGTTCACCTTGACACACTTACTGATGTGATCGGGCGGGAGCACAGCCACGAGCTGCCCACAAACGGTGGCGAAAGTTGTGTCTATACAGTTTCCCTTTATCCAAGTCACAGAACTCCAAGGCGTAGCCCCATACTCGAGACACCTCAGGCCAGCATTGTCTTTACCGCGGATGCTGAATAGCGCAGCATGCTTCCATATAATGGAACATACGTGACGTGTTCAGCTGAACTTGCCCGTCACAGCATGGCTCAAGCCGTATCTTCCGGCGAAATGTCCGCGTAGTGGCTCGCCATGTAACAACGCTCCAAATCTTATTCTTACGTCACATTACTTTGTAAAAAAAAAAGATAATAGCCAACTCATCCTCTCTGGCATTGTATAATCTCCCAGAAATAGTTAACGCTAGCTTTCTATATGTCCCAGCTTGTATGCACGGAAATTCCTACTCTAACAGAACCTCCTTACGAAAATAACATCGAATGCACTCATCCCAGCGCTCCTAAGGTCTTTCCCCTCCAGATTTCAACATACGCAAACGTTCCCTCTGCTATGTACAGCCCCTATATCCCTGCACAAACAATGGAGCTTTCTGATTTGCTCTTATCGTATCTACACGCCGAATTACTGACGCAGCCGGTATCGAAGCACCATCCACCTATTCTTTCTGCTGCTTTCAGCCGTTATATTTCACAGATCGCTAAATTACATTCACAGTTAAACCCGCAAAACTGTCTCCCCATTATCAAATACATACCAGAATCACAAGACTACTGCAAGCCAGGAACATATTTACCACTGTAACTACAATGAAATATTATTACTATTCCTGCTACAGTCTGACACTAATCAATGTATATGTAATCTCTCCTCTTGACGACTGTACTTCAATATTTATAGGGAATATAATGTTCCACTTAAAAATTCTCACTCATACCCCCGTCGTTATCAACCTGCTCAATCTATACGTCCCTCACGATAGGACACACAGTCATCCTCTCTAGTCATGCCATACTATCTTTACAATGCAATATATTCACAGTTTACACAGTGTAAGACAGAGTAACTTTACAATACAGTATAGACACATTTTAGTCAAACAATATAGTTATCTTTTATATCTGTACAGCACCCGAAAAAAATTTGTCTAGCGATCATCAAATACATACCAGACTCGCAAGAATATTGGAGCGTGAAACCGATCACCATCCCAGCAATATATCATCGAGTACCTTCTCGATCTAGTAAACATACAGTTCACATCCCCCATAATACAAAATCACCCCTTTTACCTCAGCGCGATCATAATATTTAATTGTCAGTATAATTATAAAGATATATGCGACCGGTTTTCTGGAATGAATCCATGTATGAAAAGTCTGTCATGGTAATGACTCACGTTTCCTGTTAACAGCAGCATTTGAGCGAATGTAGAGGCTGTTGGATTGTAGGAATGTATGAGTTAACTTTGCCCTTGTCTAGATGGCCAGATAGCAAACTAATACTTAGTATGTGTTGGGCGGCTTTCGTGATCAAGTGGAACTTTGAGAAGCTGGTATGATTCCGATGGAGTGTTATTCCCGCACATGTAAATTGTTGTTCGGTTGACTGTTTGTGCACTTTTCTCGTCTTTATTTAGTTGAGAGAAGATCGAATGTGGTGTGTGGAAGATACGTTTGTCCGTTCTCTAGACATGGGAAGGACTTTAGTTGGCTTGTAAATTATATGGATGATTTGGAGTATGTTAGATCAGCGAGATCGGTATTCGCGGTTCGAAATATGATTTTTCATATGTTTGTTTCTCCACGTAGCTAAAGTTTCATGTCTTAGAGAAATGATTTGGAGTCTATATGTCGGGAATTATTTTGCCTTAGCTATCGGCAAACTCCTTCTGTGTACTTGATATCGAGAAGTGTAGCGAAAATGGTATAATATTATGGCGAAAATAGGTGTGTTCTTGTAATCCCCGAGTCTCGAGATTTGCATAGAAAAGCCGGCAGACAAGGAAGGAGAAACAGTAACTCGTTTGAGTCGAGGGGAAACGATCGCGAATTTGTAGAACAGTTCTGAGAGTGACCTTGGTTCGCTGAGGTGAAAGGGGTGATTTTGTATGATGGGGAATGTGAACTGTATGTTTACTAGATCGACAAGGTACTCGATGATATATTGCTGGGATGGTGATCGGTTTCATGCTCCAATATTCTTGCGAGTCTGGTATGTATTTGATGACCTGTAGACAAAATGTTTTTGGGTGCTGTACAGATATGAAAGATAATTGTACTGTTTGTCTAAAATGTTTATATATTGTATTGTTAAGTTTCTCTGACTTACGCTGTGTAAACTGTGTATATATTACATTATAAAGATAGTATGGCATGACTAGACAGATTAGCTGTGTGTCCTATCTTGGGGGGCCGTATAGATAGAGCAGGTTGATAGCGACGAGGGTATGAGTGAGAATTTTTAAGTGGAACATTATATTCCCTATAAATACTAAAGTACAGTCGTCAAGAGGAGGGATTACATGTACATTGATTGGTGTCAGACTGTAGCAGGAATAGTAACATTTCATTGTAATTACAGTGGTAAATATGTTCCTGGCTCTCAGTTTTCTTGTGAGTCTGGTATGTATTTGATAATGGGTAGACAGTTTTGCGAGTTTAACTGTGAATGCAATTTTGCGATCTGTGTAATTTAACGGCTGAAGCACCGGAAAGTGTAGGAGGATGGTGCTTTGATGCCGGCTGCATCAGTAAATCGGCGTGTAGATTCGATAAGAGCAAATCAGAATGCTACTTCATTTGTACTGGAATATAGGGGTCTGTACATAGAAGAGGGAACGTTTGCGTATGTTGAAATCTGGAGGGGAGAGACGTTAATAGCGCTGGGATGAGTGCATTCGATGTTATTTTCGTAAAGAGGTTCTGTTAGAGTAGGAATTTCCGTGCATACAAGTTGGGACATATGGAAAGCTAGCGTTACTATTTCTCGGAGAATATACAATTCTGGAGAGGTCGAGTTGGCTATTATCTTTTTTTTTACAAAGTAATGTCACATAAGAATTAGACTGGGAGCGTTGTTACTTGGCGAGCCACTACGCGGACATTTCGCCGGAAGACGCGGCTTGAGCCATACTGTGGCGGGCAAGCACAGCTGAACACGTAACATATGTTCCGTTATATGGAAGCACGCTGCGCTATTCAGCCATCCGCAGTAAAGACAATGGTGGCCTGAGGTGTCGCGAGTATGGGGCTGTGCCTTGGAGTTGTGTGACCTGGGTATAAGGGACACTGTAAAGACACAACTTTCGCCAGCGTTTGTGGGCAGCTCGTGGCTGTGCTCTCGCCCGATCATATCAGTAAGTGTGTCAAGGTGAACATGTATTTGGGTAGGAATTTCTCAGAAATGAAGTATGAATGAGACGTCGCCACTTGTAGGGTGCGGGAGGGGGGCCTGTGTGTGGTTTGATAGTTGACGGCTGTGCACCCTAATGGACAGGGGTTGGAGGAGGGAGCTTGCGGGCATTGTTTGAATTATTTTGCGAGCAGGTGTGTAAGCTGCGCTATCAGTTATGTGGACAGTTTACGAGTACTGAACGTGTCTAGACATAGCTGTGCTGAATTATTTAGGATGAGTGTGAATGTCTGTAATTAAATTATTTGCGTAAATTAGGAGTTGTCTGCGTGTCTGCAGAGTGTGCATTGTGAGCACAAGGATAAAATGGAGAGTGTTTTGCGTCAGTGTGATAAATATATTCGATCTCTAAATAAAATATTCTAAAGTAAAAAGAGTGGACTCATCCTTACTCTCCCGAGCAACGTAGCGCAGCCTGAGTAATTTTAGCATAATTCTCGCCCCTACAGACCACAATCTGGGATAAGGTCATAGGAGGGATGACAGTAATATCTGATGGCAGTAATGTGTACTATGTTAGTTGGACAGTGAACCTCGTGGTGGAGGCACCACCTGTAAAATGAAGTTTTCCTGCCATTTCGCCCCACCATCTTGGATGACCTCATATGTTGTGCACGTCCTTTCAGGTTATTCCATGTTAGTGCACATTAGTACATGTTATGGTCGATAAGGGGGGCGTGGCTCTGGATTGAGGATCGTGGTGGAGAGTTTAACTATTTGATTCCGAGTCCAGGTGGGTATTGTATTGGTGAAAATTGATTCCAAGTCCTAGGTTCTATGAAGTCGAATCACGTGACTAATGCAGTAGCCAATAGGAGTGCAGCGTCGTTCTAGGGGTGGGGTGTGCTAGGTCGTGAATGAACACCGTGCTGATAGTGGGAAAATGTGGAACTTCTCATTTGGTATTTCAATATTGAAATTGTAAATTGACTTATTGGGTACGATTAAAATTTAAATGGAATTAAGTACTTACGTAATTAACACGTTAGATGCGTGATGTGAGTGTTAGTTTAGTTAGAATATTTACGGAAGACTATGTCCAGCACGTGTATGGAGGTGGCGGCCGACGGTGTGTGACGTAAGCAGTCGGACGCTCGTGGGCCGGTTGCAGGGCGTGAGAGAGAGCGGACGATCTTGTGTCATCCCCCGACATCACAGCAGCACCCTCTCGTGGCCACGATATGAACTAAGTCAGTTGGGGTCTGGAGCTCGCAGTGAACACAGTGGGTGCCGTCATGTTGCATCATGATCTGACGTCAGGAGAGCGCCCTCTGGTGGCACCGATATGAACTAAACCAGTTGGAGTCCAGCCCAGTGGAGAACACAAGTGCTTGAAATTGGTTAAGTAAGAAAGACAAGTACTGTTTCCCGCCATTTTCTTTGCTTAGTTGAGATAACCGGGGTGTGATGCATTATCATATTGGAATTTGAACTTCGCGCCGTTTTTCTGCGCGAGAGGGGCGTGGCACTTTCCCGCCAAAATTCAAACTTCCCGCCAAAATCCGCCATCTTGACTGATGTCATCGCCGCCATCTTGGATGACGTCATCGCAGCCATCTTGGATAATGGTACTTTGGAATAGAACCATCCTAACCCAGTACTGTGGGGGAGGGCTTTGGATATCGAAAAGAAGCAAAGACGGGTGCTTTACACATGTAGGGGGCGGGAGCTGCTGTTTCAAACGTGGCGCCGGCTGCTCGTGTCACTTGACGTCACCCGATCCCGCGGGGAGCCACAGCTGCTGTGAACTGTCCAGCTTACCTACTACGCACACGTCGTTTTGACTGTCTCTGGTTGGTGGCAGACGATGCAGTCGTGCCCCTATAAACGGAAAACTGTGCCAATCCCAACAGTCAGTTACTTTTACTCCAGATGACTATGGGAGAGACAGCCATCGAAAGCTCGAGATTTTTTTTGAATTGACACAGCTAAAACCTAGAAGATTTTATACAAGCAAACAACACAGACGATTACATACGAACGCAAAGCATAGGGGAGCTGCCCCTACCAGTCTGTGTAGTACGTAAAGCAACAGAAAACGAACTAGTACTATTAGAAGACAGTACTATAAGCTGAGTGCTATGGGGTACCATTCATTGTCGAAATTTTTTATTGTTCTTTCATCCCCCTACGCCCCACATTGGCTGTCAGTCATAGAGTCAACCTGCACTTCATCAAACTGACTATAAAAGCTAAATGATAAGAAGAAACAAGAACCAGAGAAGTGAAATACTTACAATGAATTCAAAAATTTTAAAGGTCAAAATAAGAACGTAAGTTTTATATATACAAGAGACATGACTTCCTGCTCTTTTGGTTCAAGTCATTTGAAACATTGATGCCAAACACTGATATTTAAAACAAGAACTTTCCTGGCACTATAAGTACAAAGCTCTGCCCCGGGATAGGGGGTACGTTTTGAAGGGGAAAAGGCTGGTCTGTGAGGAGAGTAGGAATGTGTTGGTATTTGGATGGAGGACTGGTGCATAGTATTTATGGGGCAGGAGTGGCTGTTGTGACATAAGACGGAGTGAAGTTGAGGGGGCTCTTGCTGAGACTAAACTCTGATTAGAAATTGGGGGTAGGGAGAAAAGGATGATGGTGATAAAAAAGGGGAAAAGAAAATACGGGAAAAGGAGGGAGATAGGGCCCTAATTGGGTTGAATGGGTGGAGTGGATTTACAGATTGTAGAATGGGTAAATGTCAGGTTGGAGTTCATCATCTTGGAGGGGGAGATGGTTTAAAATAATCTGTGAGGATTTGTCAAGTATGTGCAAGTGTGGGGTTGATGGAATGTATTGGTAAAGGTGCTGCAGCATACAAGGATTTGGAAGTATAGACGAAACTAAAGGATTATTGGACTCTAGTTTGCAGATGGTGTAGGTTATTTGGAGGTGTTCATGGTGAGTGAGCAGAGGTGAGAATGTGATCTGTCGGTAAAGGATCCTTGTGGGGTAACGTAAATGCATGTGGGAAATGAAGAAGTTTGCATAGCATTCTAGGATCTGTAGGAACCTATAAGACTTGGGTGAGGCTGAGATCAATGCAATATTTGCATAGCAAAGGACTGGTTGGATCAAGGTTTTGTATATGTGGAGGACAGTGGAGGGATGCAGTCCCCAAGTCCACTCAGTTAGTAGAGTAGTTTTAATCTATTGTGGACTTCTGTTGGTTGGTTTTTAAGTGAGGTATTCACGTTAGCTGCTAGTCAATGGCCAGGCCACGATATTTTAATATATTAGTTGGTTGGATAGTATGATCATAAATGGTAAGGTAGAAGTCATGCAGATGTAAGGTGTGGGTGGTGCATCCAGTAATTTTTGCCTGGGTTTTGGAAGGGTTTACCTTGAAGACCCATTGGTTACAACAAGAGGTAAACTGGCTGAGGTGGATTTGGAGGGATCATTGAGATTTCTGGAGTGTTGGATAGAGAGTAAGGAAAGCAGTGTCATCAGCATACTGAAGAAGGTAGGCTGGAGGAAGTATTTTGGGCATATTGCCAGTGTAGAGGAGGTAAAACAGAGAATAAAGGAGGGAGCCTTGGAGCACAGCTGTAGTGGGATGGAAAGAGCAGGGCTTTGGTGTTGTTAACAGTGACAAACGATGAGTGGCTGACGAGGAAGGATGGAATAAGACAGACATAATTAATTGGACTCGTGTAAGTCTGGAGTTTGGAGAGGAATAGTGGATTTACTTGTGTTGAGCTAGTGGTACAGGAACTGGGTGAGTTGCAGGAGCTCGTCATCAGAGGAGAAGGTGGGGCAGGACGTAGACTGGTTAATGGGAAGGAGGTCCTCTTGGTTCATATGTTGATGGATGTGTTTACAGAGGATGGATTCAGAGACGTTGCTAAGCACTGAGGTGGGGCATGTAGGGCTGTAGGAGGAGATATCAGTAGGAGGATTGTGTAGTTTCAGGATAAATAAGATTTTGGAGGTTTTCCACAGCTGAGGGTAGTAACGTAAGGAGAGGTTAGTGATATAAAAGGTGAACAGAAAGGAGAAAGGTCATTCTTTAAGGTTTCGATAGTTAGTGCAAGTGGGGCCAGGAGATGTGTTGTGTTTTAAGTTAAGTACTTGTTTAATGTCATGCGCTTCGACTGGGGTGTTTAATTTTGTTTTTGCTATGTTGTCCAAGTACTGGAATTTGGGAGCCAGGGGTGGAGCAGCGGTGTTTTTGAGTTCATGGATGGGAGAACTGGGAATAATCAAAACGAGTGTTATCAGGGCTGAGAAGACATCAGAGAGATAGGATGCAAAATGGTTAGCTTTGCTCAGGTTTTCAGGAAGGGGATCGTTATTTTGGAGGAGCAGGTAATTAGGGATGGAATGACAGCCAGTAAGTCAGTTGAATGCTTTCCAGTAGGTGAAAGAGTTAATGGGGAGAGTAGCATTGAATCTTTTCTGGTGTTTTTTCATCACTTTTTAAATTCCTGGTGTGACTCTGCATTTACTGGTGGTAAATGAGTGAATCCCATTCACGAGATCATAGGAAGGAGTGTCATAAGCCTTGGGATTCCCCGAGAAGGAGCAGGGGTTGTGGAAGGAAAGTGGAACGATGAGGATGTATAGCCTTGTTAGGGTACTGGCGGCTACAGTACCCAACAAGGTCTGCTGCAGGAAGGACATAGCATGGGGATTCGTCAGGTTGCCGAAAGCTGAAGGGGTGGCTTCCAATCTGCGTATCTATGGATTCCTGATAGGCATTCTACTTGGCATGTGAGTAATTGTGGATAAGTTTTAGACAGAGCCTAGGATCAGGTGCATGGGGATGAGGTGGTGTGTGGGAAATTATGAGTAGAACAGGTAGATGGTCACTTCCAATTGAATCGAGGAATTCTGCAATTAGAAAGTCAAGGAAGCTGGCAGATACTAGTATGATATCTAGGGTGGTGTTGCTTTCAGGACAGGTGGGTGTAGGATGAGATGATGTCCCAATGATCCCTCCCAATCCATGTCAATCAGTTTATCTCCTTATGTAATAAATGGCTCTTCAAGATCAATCTTTCAAGAACCTTGGCAATATTTACAGGACACACCATCTACTCCTTCCATCTCCATGACATCTATATCACAATTTATGGCCATCCTATCCTGTTAACTAACACTCTAAAATAGCTTGGACTAACCATTGACTGGCAGCTAATATGGAAACCTCAGCTACTAACCATCCAACAGAAAGCCAACAATAGACTAAAACTACTGACGGGCGAAACTTGGGGATCGCACCCGTCCACTGTCCAGCACACTTACAAAATCTTGATCTTAATCATCCTTTGCTATTTAAATGCTGCCTGGATCTCCCCCGCTCCCACGTAATTTCTATAAATATCTCCAAATCCTGGAAAACCATATAGTCCACCTCTCATTCCGCATCTATTTTTCTTCCCCCATAAAGTACTTTTACCAACTCATCAAATTCCCACCTCTTCTCACTCACATTGAACACCTCCAAATAACCTACACCATCTGGGACCGAGCAAGATGGCGCAGTGGTTAGCACATTGGACTCACATTCGGGAGGACGATGGTTCAATCCTGCGTCCAGCCATCATCATTTAGGTTTTCCATGATTTCCCTAAATCGCTCCAGGCAAATGCCGGGATGGTTCCTTCGAAAGGGCACGGCCGACTTCCTTCCCCTTCCTTCCTTAATCCGATGAGACTGATGATCTCGCTGTTTGGTCTCTTCCCCCAAGCAACCACACACAACCCATCCCAACCAATCTGTAAACTTGACTCCAACGATCCTACCCTTTCTCATATAATTTCCAATCCTCACATGCTGTTGCACCTTTACTAGCACATCCCACCAATCCCAAATCTACACAATCCACATATTCTTCTAAAGGTACTTCAATCATCTCCCACTCCCAGATCATGAACTAAATCCTGACACTCACCCATCCTATTAGCTTTCAATCCACCCCAACCATTCGACATCATCAGGGCTCCCTCTTCCTCCCTTCCTTGTATTTTCTTACCCCCCCCATTTTCATACCTGCCTTTCTTTCCCTACCCCTCCTTTCCCATCAAATTTTAGCCTCACCAGTACCCCCTCTACTCTAGCCCCTCTTCTATCCCAACAACCATTCCTCCCCCATTGATACTATGCACCAGACCTCCATCATTAAACCACCGAATTCCTACCCTCCTCACTGACCAACTTTCTCCCCTTCAACAAAAGACACTCAGTTTTAGTGCCAGGAAAGTGCTTCCTTCAATTATCAGTGTTCGGCATCATGTTTTAAATATGCCCTTACTTTTTATTTTATCTTTTATTATTACTGTTTTTAACTAAAAGTGCAGGAAGTCATTCATTCCTTGTTTTTTTTTCTTCTCAGTTACTTTTATTGCCATGTGGCTGAGGAATGGGTTGACTATACCGCTGACAGCCCACTCTCTGTCCCACATGGGATGAGGGGGATGAGAAAACAAAAAATAAAAAAAGACTTTCGACGATCCTTTGCCAGCAGTGTACTGCCTAGTCGTAGTTTCGTTTGATGCTGTTTAGACCGTCACATAGACTGGTAGGGCTAGTCCCATACGCTTCGCGTCCATACATGTTCATCTGAGCAGTTTAATGTACCTTCGAGACTCTTCTTTGTGTGTGTGTGTGTGTGTGTGAGAGAGTGTGTGTGTGTGTGTGTGTGTGTGAGTGTGTGTGTGTGTGTGTGTGCGTTCATCGTCACTCCATTTGTGCATCATCGTCACTGTCTCTGTCTCCATCCCGCCTCCGTTTCGTCGGTGCTCTGCCCTGCCGCCATCACCGCCGCTGCCATCGTTGCTGCTGCTGCCACTGCTGCCGCTACCGCCGCCATCGCCAAATAGACTGTCCTCATCGGCCCCACCACGCCTTTACTGCCGCTGGGGCAACCATCCGCCAACTGGTAACTACACCATCACCATGCTTTCTCACACCTGTATCACTGTTTACATGCAGTGCAACAGTAAACCAACCATTACCATGACTAAAGGTATCATTATTAATAAAACTAAAACTAAAATTACAGCTTGCAAATACACAAGGACCATCAACAATAGAGGCAGAGGCAACGCCTTTCAGTTTATTTTTTGTGACACCCACACCAGTGCCACTCATCATTTCTATGCTAATTATGTTCTTGAAAACATTAGCACAATGACGTGCATGACGATGACGCCCGTAGTGTTACATTGCTAAGTAGCTCGTTCAATGCAGTTTACAGTGCAACAGGCCTATGCCCCCACCCAGCCCTGTTCTCTCCAGGAACGCCATCCTCAGTAACACCCCCTTCAGATCCAAGACCTCCACGACAAGGATCAGCATCATCAGGAACAGTACCAACACCCAATTTGCCACCACACATCGATTCACCTATGCCATCACCACTGACTCAACCAGATGTTTCTACAACAGGTTCCTGTACTGTGGTACCCTCTTGTCCAAACCCCTGTTGCCCCCAGTTGTGTCCACCACTCCCTCAATGCTTACATCCATCAGGAAGTCATCAAAATGCCTCAGCACTGACATTGAGACCACACCGATTCAAAAAATTCCCTAGAGCAAACAGAAAGTCCAAATGTTATGGACTGCCAGGCCATCCCATCTGAAATCACCTCTATAGAGCTTCAAATCTTCCTCCTCTACTGTCCTGACCCCCAACTTCCTCAAGTCTGAAATCAACCTCCTTGAAATCCAAAAATATATCTCTTCCTTGCCCACCACTCAGATAATCCCTAGAAAAGACTCAGTCCTGATCAAATCCCCAGATCCAGAATTCCACATCAAACTCCTCCAAAATGTCGCCCATGTCACTTTTGGTCCCTATGCAAAACTTACCCCTTCCCACAACCACCCAGACAAAGCAACCACAACCTCCTCACTGTCTCCCAAACTCACCACTGTCATCAAAGAGGTCAACCCAGAGACCACAGTAGAGGAAATGGAGTCTGAGCTCATCTTCCATCCTCATCTAGAAGTTTGGAAAGTGCACTGCATTTTTGGTGACTCTAGCCCAACCTTCAAAGTTCTCATTTTTACTGGATCCCCATCCATAATCGACCACCTTCTTCAGCACAGGGCCATGATCTTTAAGTGATGATACATCATTGAACCATAGAAACCCTGTCTTCAATCCTACTGCTGCCAAAGATACCTAATGTATAATAGCCACCTAACCACCACTGTCCTAACCTTGCTTCCCCTCCATCATGTAATACCCATAACCTGCTCACACGACCTTTTCTTCCAAGTACAAGGCTCAACCTCCACCTTCCAAACCTGAGCTGATACTTCTCATCAAACCTATTGACAACCTCCTCCACCCCAACAACTCCCTCTGCCCACCTTGTACAGCTGAGGATATCCATTTTATGATCACAGTTCTTCAAAACAGCCACCCTTTTTGGAAACCACACCTCCCACAACAAATTTCCCTTGCTGCCCACGCTGCCTTCCACCTCAACACACAAGCCATCTATTCGCACAGTTAGGTTCACTTTAATTTCATCCATCTAAATAACCTAGTTTAAACCCACTTGCTACCCTTGTGCTGCCATACCATCAAATTTACCTCAATGTTTAGCAAGGTTTTTGGATCAATCCTATACCAGTATCCATAAACAAGTACAACAATTACTCATTCCTGTCCTGTGGCTTCCATCCCAGTTCCTCCTCCAATGACCAACTCCTGTACCTCATCTCCTGTCCCAGCAGATCAACAACCGCAAATCCGCCATTTTTTTCTCTGTTGATCTCGCAAAGCATATGGCCGTTATAGCTTTCCACCTTCCTCTTTAAGCTTCAGACTTACTTGTTTCCCATAAATGTCTTACACCCCAGTGCAGTTATGCCCCTAGCATCTGTCTTTTCTCTTGTCCTATATGTCCTCTAGACTGCCAATGTGTGAATTTGCTTCACCCAGTTCATCTCTTCCAGTATACCAATGACAGTGCCTGTCTCACCCTGTGCCCTACCTCCAGATATCCAAATGGTCCCTCCAGCTCCATCTCAATCTGTTCACCTCCTGGAGTAACCAATGGCTCCTCAAAATCAACACTACCAAACGCAGGCAATAATTACAGGCTGAACCACCTGCAGCTTCCACCCCCAGAACTTTTATGATACCATTTACGCTAACTAACAAACTAAATTACCTCAGACTAATACTTGATCACCCACTAACTTGGAAGCCCCATCTACTAACTGTTCAACAGACAGTTCACAATAGACTAAAATTACTAAAACTACTAACCAGTCGAACATGGGGTTGCATCTTTCCACGATCCTCCACATCTACTAATCCCTGATGTGATCCGTCCGCTGCTATGCAAATGTGGCTTGGACTTACACCCTTCCCTCCTTTTATCATACCCTCCATATCCTTGAACACCAAGCCTTTCGGATCCATTTAGATTCCCCCACCATAATCCTCTACCAACTTATAAAATTCCTTGCCCGAGTCTTCCATTCTGGACACCTCAAAGATTGCTACATTACTTGTAAATTCGACATTACCCACAAGATAGTTTCCCCCTGCTCACTGATCCCGATACTCTGCCATACCTCTACCATTACATTCCCAAGTAATACACTTCCACAGACTCAACTTCCTCTCCCAACTAAACTTTAATCGTCTTCCCTTAACCGACCATGAAATTCGACCTGATATATACCCATCCTACCAGATCAAGAAGAAGTCCCTCCTCGTCACCTTGTTAGGGCTCCTTTCCTCTGCACTCCTCTCCCCCCCCCCCCCCCCCCCCCGTACGTCGTAAGACTTTTCCCGGATCTCCATCCATCTTCACTCTACCGTATCCCACAAAACACCCTCTTGTGCACATCCCAACTGCTTGAGTGTTACATTGCCATGATACCCCTATCCCTGGCAATCTACATCCACTCATCACTTCACTTGTCAATGCCTCTATCTTAATCAGTCAGATCGGCTATTTACCTTTTAACGTATCCAACTACCTATATGTCTGTTATATTATATGAAACATTCATTTGACTTTTCATCTGTGTCAATATTTTAATTAATCAACAAATCAGCGCTTTATATTTTAACTTATTCAACTAACGATCAATCTTTAAAAATTGTTACTATAATATGGCTGAAGAGCGGTGACTTGTATGCGCTGACAGTCACTCCCCGCCCATATGGGGCGAGGGAGCGAATTTAGACGTTGTAACGCTTCGAATGGCCTAAAGCCGAAATCTAGATAGTGAAACAAGCACATTATATTCAGTAACGTGATGGACCTATCATTTCAAAAAGTTTGTTAATATGTTTATCTAGAAAGCTCACTGGGAAACTGTTAGTTACCTTCTTCATAGAACACACTAGTCGCATTGTTTTGCTGCACTTTGTATGTTTCTGGAATCAGGTGATATTTTGACCCCAACGCCGTGGCAGTGAAACGATTTATATGTGTTCCATTCGGTTGCGTGGAATCAGCGTAATAAGACGGTTGGAGAAGTGACAGGAATGGCAGAAAGAAGCTATCACAAATGGTTCAAATGGCTCTTGAGCACTATGGGACTTAACATCTGAGATCATCAGTCCCCCTAGAACTTAGAACTACTGAAACCTAACTAAGCTGAGGACATCACACACATCCATGCCCAAGACAGGATTCGAACCTGCGACCGTAGCGGTCGCCCGGTTCCAGACTGAAGCGCCTAGAACCGCTCGGCCACACTGGCCGGCAAGCTGTCACACATCAGTGTGGGTGTGACCACACTGTGAATGAAGTTTGCCGATCAGGCCAAATTCCCGTCGTGTCTAGAAGGAATGATGCACCACTCGCAGATATGTTACACAGTGTAAGAGCAATGGTCAAAAAAAGTCCCTAGAAACAGAGATCAGTGACAAGAGTCACACCTTTTCAGTGACAATAGGTTTCAAACCTGACAGGGTTTGCTGATGTCGGTACATGCAGGTCAATCTCAGCTAGCTTCTGGGTTCACATTGCGAAGGGTACTGTATGTAATGGGCATTTAGAGTCGTGTACCAATCAAAAGGCCACAGACTACAGCGTCATATAAAGCCGCAGGTCTTCAGTGTCCCAAACATTACAGAAAGTGCACAGTGCTGACTGAAGGCGTGTAGTGCTATCTGATGAGTCACGTTTTTACCTTTTTTCAATTGATCCACAGTGTAAAATACACTGAAGGCCCAATAAGGCGTTTTCTGTAGCGTGTGCAAGGTTTAATTCAGTATGCAGGTGGTTCTGTGATGATTTTGGAGTGTTTTTCATATCATGATTTTGGCCCATTCATTCAGGTTAGCATGAACATGAACTGCGATGTTTATTTCAACATTCTCGGTAGGAAATGTTGCGCCTCCGTTTACATCTACATGATGAGCATGTTGTGGGCACGCTCACCTCACAAGTTGGCAAAAATCTTATTCACAAAACCGCATGCATAAATTCTCGTTTTTGCGAACACTCAGACACCATTTAGTGCTTTGTCTGTGTTGCTAAATGATCCGATTTTAATATTCTAAACAATCTACGATAATTACAGAATCTGAAGAAACGAATTAAAACTAGTGCCACAATCAGGACTTGAACCCAGGTCTCCTGCTTACTAGGCAGGTGTGTTAGCCATTGCAGCACCATAGCAGTATAAATAACAAAGCTACATGAAATACCCTAGTCCATTGCCCTCCCTAACACGGCCTTTAGTTCATGTCTTCTGCCTATTTCCCCTTCTTACATCTAGAAAATATCTGGGACTAGCAGGAACAGTGGGTGGAATGGAAGTATCAATATTCACGCAATGTGGTAGCTCTATGGGACCAAATCAATATGTGACCTCAGTTTAGGTCATCATTGTGGTATCACATATTGATACCATCCCCACCAATGTCTCACAGTTGGCAACAGTAACGCACGTTTCCGACAGACGCCGACAGTAGTCGCACGGAGCGCAGCGGAGCCAATGATGCGCGCACACTGAGTCACCCATTCAGCGACTCTGACTACAAACGCCCTTTGCCACAGCCATATAAGGTGGTCGGCAGCAGCTACACGTCTCCTCTGTTATGCCAGTGTTGCCTGGATCTCCGCCCCCACCCGCTTTTACAAGGCCCTCCAAATCCTTGAACGCCATGCACTCCACCTTACCTTCCGTATCCGCCTTCCTTCCCCCACACGGCTCCTGTATGAACTGATCCCCTTCCCCCACCTCCTCCTGTTCCTCCAACGTCTCCGCATCCTTTACATTGTTCGCAGGCTTGATCCCCCCCACCCTCTGGTTTCCTCCTTCCTCTCCACCCCCCGCCCGTTGCCGCGCCTCAATCGCTGTATCCCTCCCTCTCTCCACCTCCACACCCTCCATCTCCTTCATCAGGGCAATTTCCAACGCCTCCCCCTCCCGGATGACGAACTTCGCCGTGACATCTACCCTTCCTTCCAACTATAACCTGGCCTTGTTCCCCCCCCCCCCTCCCCAGGGCCCCCTTTTTCCTCTTTCCTCCTTCTCCCAGAGCGGATTTTCCTCCGTCCCCCCTCCCCTGAGACCCTGCACCCCATACTTGCCTCTCTCCTTCCCACCCTACCTGGCCCTCTCCCGTGCGCCCCCTGCTCACCTCCCCCATCTCTTCCCCTCCCTCCCTTCTCCAGGTCTCCCTCATCTCCTAGCGCCTGGCAGGTCCTCTGTATTGCTCATCATCAGTGTGCCACATCAGTGTTGTGTTTAGTGCTGTTTCTCGTGTGCGTCAAGAGATGTGATTTTAATTGTGTCCTGCCTTGAGGTTCGCCGTCAGTGTTACGTTATGTGCTATGCCATCCGTCGCTACCTTTATGCTCCAGTCATACTGTGCCTTGTGTTCTTTTAACCGTCGCAGTGTGTGGCTTTTTGTATGTGCTACTTTTAAACAGTTTTTTATCTCCATTTTACAGTCACCCCGTTTTTTGTCTATTGCCTTCCATGCTGTTCCCCCTTTTTTATATCTATGTTCACCTTATTCTCTCCTTTGCTGTTTTTAAATGTCTTCTATTGTTTTGTTCTGTCTTTCGGCTGAAGAGCAGCGCCTATGCTGCTGCCAGCCTGCCCCGATGGGGAATTGAAACACAATAAAGGAAAAGAAAAAAAAAAAAGCTACACGTCCAGTTGCAGTCGCAGTCTTGGACAGTCCTTAGTCTCAGTCAGTCTTCGACAGTTCGCTTGTGCATTAGTAGGGGGAACCACATGTTACACGGTGCTCTTTAGTTTGCTTCTAAAATAGCTGAATTTCTGTTTGTTCTTTTGTAAAGTTTCTTCACAACACTTGGAGAAAGCCATAAGTTAAGTAAAATTTCTCTTCACTGTATTTACATGTTCGCTAATCATGTCTGTTCCTGTCCAGCTTCCCCATGACGACAGCTGCTGAATCACTCCACAGCCCGCCTCTCCTTACCATTGTGTACGAAGTAGTATACAAAAATTATCTCATGGGAGTGATTAAATTTTTGTCCGATGTGGCAATAAGAGTTCTATGATTTACTCATTAATTCTAAAACAATTTTAAATTTTTAATCTTATTAATAGCATTTAGCAGTTTTGTTTTTTATAATTCTAGGAACAGGCAGCGCCGGTCTCTGTAGCAACGCGAATCCTCCGGATTCGATTTGGGCGGGTAGGGTAGGAACGGAAAAGGAATTTCCTGCATAGACAATTTCCGGACTGAGGCCGCCCGTCGACAGTTCCGGCAACGTCGCAGGCAAGAAATCGCGTTACCGCCCCACCGCTGCACCGGCAATCCGCTCGAGGCATTTCTTCAGCCCACCTTTCATAAGGGCAGCGCTTTACCCCTGTCACGGCACTCTTGCCGTCCACTTAGCAGCTTCAACTGCTTCAGTATCACTCTAGAATACATCCCTCTAGCAAGTGAAACTAAAATTCTGCTACGAATAAATTATCGCGATTAGACAGGCCAGAAAATCCGCCATGTTGTAGGTGAGGAGGCAAGTATGATACTCTGCTTACGTGCTCTGCGAATCATTATACAACGTGTGACCAAAAATACTTTAATCGTAAGTTCGGACTTCACAAAATAAGGATGCGGTGTGGATAACGGGTGCATCATGGGATGCGAGCGAAATGATGTGGCAGCCAGAAATTTACTCCAAAGCTGAAGTATGCGGGACAATACGATTCTCGTCGGAAAAATGTCTAAATTGCACACGGTTTCGCCGTGAAATTCTGGCGATATATGGGCCAAATGCAACATAGTGTCCAACAGTATAGGGAAATGGTACCACAAATTTGACCAGGGCCACACAGACGTGTTCGATGCTGATCGGTCATACAGTTCAGACCTTGTATCACATGATTTCCTTCTTTTCGGCAACCTAAAATAACATATGGAGGGAAAGATATTTTCCAGTGACGAGGGCGTTCACACAGCGGTTCTCGAATGATTCCGTTACCAAGGACCAGATTTCGATCGCCAAGGAATTTAACGACTGGCAGTAGGTTCCGATTGGTGTTCACAAAGACTTGGTGTTGTAAAATGTAAACTTTCACGGCCGGAAATGTCACAATTAATAAGATATTCCGACTATTATGCGGTGGTCGAATGAATTTCACCTTAAAACCCTACGCTTCGTCTCCATCTGCGGAGGACATTTTCAACGGGGATCGCAGCTACTTTGAATGTCCGATTCACACCCTGGCTCGCTATTGACTGCAGCAAAATTCTGCTTCCGCCCAGTGGCGTGACGTCACATGTTTTGAATGCGCGAGGTCGATAACGGCCAATTGCGCTCCCTCATTCAAAACATGTGACGTCACGCCACTGCGTGGAAGTATGTGGAAGCGGAATTGCTGTAGTCAGTAGCGAGCCGGAGTGTGAATCGGACATTGAAAGTAGCTACGATACCTCTTGATAATGTCCTCCGCAGATGGGGACGAAACATTGGGTTTTAAGGTGAAATCCATTCGACCATGGCGTAATAGCCCGGGACATTTTACTAACAGAGACTTTGTGGCTACGTCTAAAAATAGTATCATCTAGCTGTGTTACTTTGAAGAGTAGTGCAGCATTCAATGACTATTACTTAGCCTGTCATGACAATGTACAACTTATCAATGTTTCTTGTTAGTGCTCCTTTTTGTGATTACGTGTGCGAAGTCTTTAGAGACTCTTGTGAGCTTAAATTAATCTTTGCCATCTCCACGGGAGCTACATCTCGGGACTGAAGGGTATTTGTTGGTTTAATGCAGAAAATGGTTCTTGCAAATTCCGAAGTATGTTTTCGTCTCAAGTGTCTGTGAGTTCAGATTTATTAGCATATCTGTCAAAACTAAATCGCAAATGTTAGCATTAGCGGTGACATTGCTTGGTACATAGTATTAAATTACATGAATCACATTACGTAGATCACTAACGTCCCTGCGGTTGGGATGAATTAAAAATAAAGTGCATTTTATTTCAGGCCAGTGTAACAGAATAACTTAGCTATGCGAAATTTTGTAGTATTAAAATGATAATATCGCTATTACTAGCACTATAGCCTAATGCATTAATTTCTGGAGTCGCTATGAAGACACTCATGACTTACAAGAACTTGCCGGACATCAGTATTACCTACGAGCCATTTAATTTTTTCCGGGCAGTTATATAATACATGTAGACTAGGGTGGCTTTTATGTGGCGTTTCTTTTAACTGTTGGAATTTTTTCTTGAGCTGCCCTACAGCTTTACTCTATTCCGTGTAAAAATGAGCTGTGTGATTTCTTTGTCTCAGTAGGATATGCTGAAGGGGTGCTCCTCGGCTTTCAAAATCATAAAACATAGAAAAACCGAAAAACTTCAACGCTGCGAAATATGACTACTACATAACAAATTCATTCATTAACTAATGCTGGTATGCTGTTTGATTATGCCTCTTTAGTCGGATTCGTCCTCGTTTCACAGAGTGCATTAGTGGAGTGACGTGTGGATTCGGTGCCCCCAAGCCAAACAGAAAGAGGTTAGAGAGACACAAGCGTTCTTTTCTACAACTCAGTGCAGACTACCCCAGTCGTCTATTTCCATAGAAGCAATGTCATCATCTTCAGTTCGTCTACGGGAGGAAATTTATTTCCTTCGTATTACTGGCATGAAATAACTAGAAGCTAACTGCCATCTGTATCATTAACGTTCTGGCTTCCTTTTACAATTTGGTGGTATGTAAACTAACTGTCCATCAAAGTGCCACCTCAGCTGTACAAGAGGTACAGGAAAAACCATTAATTCTGACACAGAACAAACTGTACACCGAAATTAGAAGCTTTGTATTAACATCGAATAGAAACTTTAAAAACACGCTTGAAAGTCGTCGGAAATGAAATAGATTTTTTTTTTTTTTTTTTTTTTGAAAGAAGGGTGGACATTTTCGTTGTAGTTCATGTTATTTCTTCGAATTTCGTCAGTATTGCAGGAAATAAGGATTTTTTTTTATCCATCATCGACTGAAGAAACGGCCAGGTTTGAATTGTGATGTCGATCATCAGTTGTTTGATGCAGAGAGATGTGCTTTTGAGCACACTGTGGCAGCCATGAAGACGCGGGAGCAAAACTTACGACAATTCGGAAACTCATTTATTAGAGTATCTATAAGAAATTTTGAATATAAATGTTTTTGAAAATCAAAGAAATTAGAAGTCCAGTAGTCTTTCAATATTGGTCAATTTTCCCATTGTATAAATTTTTCTTGGCTTCCTGCTCAGACCAATTTGCTGAATTGAAGTTTAGTTCAAGCAGTGGTGATTCAGATCACTTGATTTTGAGGAAATTGCAGGAACATCGACTAATAATAACACCTCAAAAGTTTCGTGACCCTAAGTAAAGAGAGAAGATGGTGTTAACCAGTAATGACTCCTGAAATTTCCGCAGCCGTGGGTAAACGTAGTAGAAGTGATAAAGAGTAGTTCACACCCTACTAGTTATTACCGTAGATCATGAAGTCAGCACTAATTCTATTGACAATACCCGAATAAACTACGCTAGAAAAAGTCATCTGAAACTAGGAATCAGTTTGGGGAAAAGATATTGAAAATTGTGTCTGTGGATTGGAGTGGTAAATTACGTCCAGCATTAACAAATAACAATATGACAGAAAGACTTTCTGAGAATCTTTCAAATAGTGGTACTGAACAACTTTTTGGAGTACCTGCTTTTAGATGTTTTACCGGAAGAGAGCAGGTAACGTCTGTCCATGAAACTTTCGGTGAATGTAGTCTACAATGCTACGGTAAAGAATTAGTTCTGACACAACATGATCAAATACAGGGACATATAGAACCCGAGAGTTTGTATTGACAGCTTTTTGGAAGGTTTACGTTGAAGGCGTCATATATAGGGTGTTCGGAAATTCCCGTTACAAACTTCTAGGACTTGTAGAGGCGAGTGAGTACAAAATATTTTGAATAGACACCATGTTCAGAAACGTATCGTTTCAGTTCTACGATGGTTTCAGTTTAGATGTTTAACTAATCCACTTTTGCTTGAGGAAGTGAACTAGGCGTGACGCAGTAGAATTATTGGGTTACAACTTTAAAGGAAACATAACGAAACATCTGTGTATCACTTAAGCATTTTTTTGTATTAAAACTTAAACATTACTTGTTTACATAATTCCAAAACAAAAAAGAACCCAGCATACTGAACGTACAGAACAAATGGTTCAAATGGCTCTGAGTACTATGGGACTTAACATCTGAGGTCATTAGTCCCCTAGAACTTTGAACTACTTAAACCTAACTAACCTAAGGACATCACATACATCCATGCCCGAGGCAGGATTCGAACCTGTGACCGTAGCGGTCGCACAGTTCCAGACTGAAGCGCCTAGAACCGCTCGGCCACTGCGGTCGGGCGTACAGAACAGTACTGATTCATTACACAGTGGTTCAATGTGGCGACCACTAACGTTGTTACCGACATTATACCTACGGAGAATGTTCTGCTGCACACTCTCCATACCACCTGGTGTCTCTTTAATTTCTGGTGCAGCGTCCAGAGTTCGTGCCAGCAGATCTTCCTCTGTCCCCACAAGAGTCTCGTAAATTAAACTTTGCATACGACCCCACAAGAAGTAATCCATAGGAGTTAAATACGGCGATCGTGGAAGCCACGCGGTTGGACTACCTCGGCATTTCCATCTCTCACCATACCGTCTGCTGAGATGTCTCCAAACAGCATGTGAGAAGTGAGGTGGTGCACCCTCATCCAGAAACCACATTTCCTGACGGACATTCAGTGGCCAATAACGGGTCCAATACGTTTTGTAGGAAGATCGAGTATCCGGAACCAATTAACTTGAGCGAAAGGAGGTGTAGCCCAATCACACTGACCGTCCAGAATACCTGCCCACACGTTAATACCAAACTGGTGGTGAAACCCCTGAACTCGCGTGGCACGACGGTTTTCTTCTGCCCAGATAATGCTGTTTCGCGAGTACAGAACACAGCCCCTAGTTAAGTTACATTACTCTCAGAACAGTGGTCGATGTGGAAACAGGGGTGTGTCGACTGGAAACACCACAGTCCTGCCTCTTCACGGTGAAGGTACCCGTTTCTCGGAGCCACTGCGTAACTTGGACAAAACATCTGCGCAATGGCGTGCTACGTTCCGAAAAACGTTCGTAATACAGCCGAACCATGTTTACTGAATCGGAAGCGCACGAGAATTGAATAGGTCTCGCAGCAAGACAGACATTAAGTGGCATCACGTGGCCTTCTGACGTTGTATACGTCATTCTGTCTACCCTCCTGCATACCAGGACAAGCAACTCTGACATTTTTGAGGAAAAGTTCGTCATTAGAAGCGCAGATCCGACTATAACAACCTAAAAAAAAAAATCGAAACACTTGGTCTGAGAACGATGCAGATAAATTCCAAATTGGAGTTTTGCATGGAAAGGTGAAAGGACATTTGGCGTAAATCAAACAACCTTCGAATCCTCCATTTTATTCAACATACATTGAAATTTGTAAATTTGTGGTAATTTCCTGTGGGACCAAACTGCTGAGGTCATCGGTCTCCATGCTAACACACTACTTAATCCAGCTCAAGCTAACTTACGCTAAGGACAACGCACACACCCATGCCCGAGGGAGGATTCCAACCTCCGACGGGGGCATCCGCGCGAACCGTGACATGGCGCCTCGCACCGCGCAGCCACCCCTCGCGGCGCAAGATACGCTGAGAGAACATCATCTGCCTACATGGGATTATAGATCATTTTTAGCATTAACTGCGATCTTTTTTGGCGAAGCACCACTTCATTTTCTTGATCCTGGCGCCAGCCCTCATGGGAAAGCAACAGAGAAAGCTATTTATTATTTGAAAATATTTATGTTTCAAATTGAATTTGAATTACCAGCACAAGAAGAGAATGTAGCGTATTATATTTGTATTTTCCTTGTCAGTGTGTACATCACCCGCCCAAAAAGTATCGACATTCACTTTATTCGTGGCATGTAAGCGACTTCAGCGCGGTAAGTGAGGCGGCAGCTTGAACTAACAACTGTAAACAACAAATGTGCGTTCGACCAGTCAGTTGTGAGCAGGCAGTGTGAAGTAGTGGACTTTCAGCCGTAATGTGTCGGCTTTGTTGTGTCCCAAACCGCAATAGAGCAACATGTCCAAATGAAATGTTCAAAACATTCTCCAAAATGATAATTTTTGAAAACATTATCAGCGATCTTTTATTAATGTTACAATTAAAAAACAGTCTTGATCGCAAATTTCTTTTAATCGGAGTGACCGGTTTCAATCTTTAGGGATCATCTTCAGACTCCAAAACGGCAGGTTGACTTCCATGGAGCAAGCTGCGCCGACCCACGACGTTAAACTGACTGCCGTTCTGGAGTCTAAAGATGATCCCTAAGGGTTGAAAACGGTCACTCCGATTAAAAGAAATTTGCAGTCAATATTGTGTTTTTTAATTATAATTCTCCAAACTGTTTTCAAGAAGAGAAAATGTGTGCAAAGTCTGACTAGCACACTGACTTCCGAACAAAAACAGCTACGTGTGGATGCCTATCGCGACTTGATTGAAATGAAAAATGCGGGCAGTTCTTTTCTGGAAAGAATCATCACAGGTGACAAGACTTGGTGTTGTCAATACTAACCTACCACTGAACAACACAGGGCAGAAATTCACATGAAAGGGCAACGCTTTGACGACATAACCGACATTCAAGCAAATGTAACGCACAAGCGGAACAAAATCCTAAAGAATGATTTTTCAGACAGTTTTACATAGGTAAATGAACGTTCTGTGCGTTTTACGCAAGTAGGGGGTGATACTATGTAGCATACGTGAAGCATTAAAACCACCATCTTTACTTTCCCCTAGTTCTTATTAGCGTCTTGAAAGGAGGATATACGAGGAACGTCAACAAAACCAAAACGAGGATAATGGAATCTAGTCGAATTAAGTCGGGCAGTTCTGAGGGAATTAGATTAGGAAATGAGACACTTAAAATAGTAAAGGAGTTTTGCTATTTGGGGAGCAAAATAACTGATGATGGTCGAAGTAGAGAGGATATAAAATTTAGACTGGCAATGGCAAGGAAAGCGTTTCTGAAGAAGAGAAATTTGTTAACATCGAATATAGATTTAAGTGTCAGGAAGTCGCTTCTGAAAGTATTTGGATCGAGTTAGCCATGTATGGAAGCAAAAAATGGGCGATAAATACACTCCTGGAAATGGAAAAAAGAACACATTGACACCGGTGTGTCAGACCCACCATACTTGCTCCGGACACTGCGAGAGGGCTGTACAAGCAATGATCACACGCACGGCACAGCGGACACACCAGGAACCGCGCTGTTGGCCGTCGAATGGCGCTAGCTGCGCAGCATTTGTGCACCGCCGCCGTCAGTGTCAGCCAGTTTGCCGTGGCATACGGAGCTCCATCGCAGTCTTTAACACTGGTAGCATGCCGCGACAGCGTGGACGTGAACCGTATGTGCAGCTGACGGACTTTGAGCGAGGGCGTATAGTGGGCATGCGGAAGGTCGGGTGGACGTACCGCCGAATTGCTCAACACGTGGGGCGTGAGGTCTCCACAGTACATCGATGTTGTCGCCAGTGGTCGGCGGAAGGTGCACGTGCCCGTCGACCTGGGACCGGACCGCAGCGACGCACGGATGCACGCCAAGACCGTAGGATCCTACGCAGTGCCGTAGGGGACCGCACCGCCACTTCCCAGCAAATTAGGGACACTGTTGCTCCTGGGGTATCGGCGAGGACCATTCGCAACCGTCTCCATGAAGCTGGGCTACGGTCCCGCACACCGTTAGGTCGTCTTCCGCTCACGCCCCAACATCGTGCAGCCCGCCTCCAGTGGTGTCGCGACAGGCGTGAATGGAGGGACGAATGGAGACGTGTCGTCTTCAGCGATGAGAGTCGCTTCTGCCTTGGTGCCAATGATGGTCGTATGCGTGTTTGGCGCCGTGCAGGTGAGCGCCACAATCAGGACTGCATACGACCGAGGCACACAGGGCCAACACCCGGCATCATGGTGTGGGGAGCGATCTCCTACACTGGCCGTACACCACTGGCGATCGTCGAGGGGACACTGAATAGTGCACGGTACATCCAAACCGTCATCGAACCCATCGTTCTACCATTCCTAGACCGGCAAGGGAACTTGCTGTTCCAACAGGACAATGCACGTCCGCATGTATCCCGTGCCACCCAACGTGCTCTAGAAGGTGTAAGTCAACTACCCTGGCCAGCAAGATCTCCGGATCTGTCCCCCATTGAGCATGTTTGGGACTGGATGAAGCATCGTCTCACGCGGTCTGCACGTCCAGCACGAACGCTGGTCCAACTGAGGCGCCAGGTGGAAATGGCATGGCAAGCCGTTCCACAGGACTACATCCAGCATCTCTACGATCGTCTCCATGGGAGAATAGCAGCCTACATTGCTGCGAAAGGTGGATATACACTGTACTAGTGCCGACACTGTGCATGCTCTGTTGCCTGTGTCTATGTGCCTGTGGTTCTGTCAGTGTGATCATGTGATGTATCTGACCCCAGGAATGTGTCAATAAAGTTTCCCCTTCCTGGGACAATGAATTCACGGTGTTCTTATTTCAATTTCCAGGAGTGTAGTATGGACAAGAAGAAAAAAAATGGTTCAAATCGCTCTGAGCACTATGGGACTTAACATCTGTGGTCATTAGTCCCCTAGAACTTAGAACTACTTAAACCTAACTAACCTAAGAACATCACACACATCCATGCCCGAGGCAGGATTCCAAGGCGACATGGACAAGAAGAGAATAGAAGCTTTCGAAATGTGGTGCTACAGAAGAATGCTGAAGATTAGATGGGTAGATCACATAACTAATGAGGAGGTTTTGAATAGAATGGGGGAGAAGAGGAGTTTGTGGCAGAACTTGACTAGAAGAAGGGATCGGTTGGTAGGACATGTTCTGAGGCATCAAGGGATCACCAGTTTAGTGTTAGAGGGCAGCGCGGAGGGTAAAAATCGTAGAGGGAGTCCAAGAGATGAATACACTAAGCAGATTCAGAAGGGTGTAGGTTGCAGTAGGTACTGGGAGATGAAGAAGCTTGCACAGGATAGCGTAGCATGGAGGGCTGCATCAAACCAGTCTCTGCACTGAAGACCACAACAACAACAACAGTTTTTATTAATCGAGTCTCGAAACTTTCTGGCTGATGGAGCGTGTTGAAGCGAGGTTCTCTTCGCCTTCTGCAATACATCGTACTTGGAACTGAGCATTCTCTTAGAACTATGCACATATCAAGTTTTCGATCCTGACACCTTCCATGTGGCTTTATAAAAACTGAAAAGTCATTTATGGTACCTGTCTCCTCTGCCTGACGCGTTTGTATTCTTTGATCCTAATTTCTTCTTTGAATCAAAGATGACCGAAGTCAATTCATTGAATTGTGGGTTAGAACCGTCACACGGCATTTTAAAGTTGTTGGAGGAGGTATAGAACAGATCTCAAAAATTATCGATACTGAGACGGAACAGTTAATTTCTAATAAACCAAGACTATTTTGGACCTGATTTTACTTGATTGACGAGTTCATTAATGAGAGTCTTCTCAGTGGCATGAAAATGAAGATTTCGTCAACACTCTCGATTCCTAGTTAAGAACCGCAAGTGACTGGCAGATAGAGCCACCAAGCAAATGGAAGATCACAATGAATTATTTACAAAAAAAAAGTGTAGCATGTACTTCAGATTATATCCAACTGCCGCTATAAATTTTTGGGCACACGAGAAAGACTTTGAAAATAATAAAGTTTTCTTTTTTAAATTGCATACGACTGATTTGTTCGTACAACAGAAAAAAGCTTGATCGTAGCACAAAAAATTAGTTTATAAACAAGAACGTACTATTACAGACATTACATACATCTCAGTGATATTGCAGTAGAAATATCACAGTATGAGAAACACCTTTACCGATGGCTAAACATTCTGGACGATTGGAATTCACGTGAGGATATTAGCCTTTTTTTTTTATCCACGAGGTACGTGGCACTCCGCCTTCATATTTGCTGGTTTACAGCTCTGTACTAACCGAGCTTGTCGTAAGAAAGATCTCCTCGGCCACACAACGCGGTGACCTGCTGGCTCTACGTGTGGGCTATCTCAATCACTATTAGCACTGCTCTACACAGCCTCCGAGTTTGAGCCTTTACATCCAGTTGTTGCAATATTTAGTAAAGTTATTCTATGGCTTGAACAATAATGCTGCCGTCGTATTTCTCTGAGCCATGCCCGAAACAATATGAATCAATATATCAACATACGAAATACAAGAAGAAGGGACTGGCAAGAATTTTGTTATGTGATAGCCTTTTTCCAATTAGAATCATCAGAAATCGGTGTCCGAGTACGCCCTCTGTAACAGAATCTCAGCTTTGACTCAGAAGTTCACTCATCGATTCTCTAGAACATAGATACTAGACTACAGGAGCAAGCTCTCTAGGAGGAATGGAAGGGTGTGAATTACCGTCCCAGATCACAACCATTACCTTAGGGTTCTAAACTTTACTGTCACTCAACTGGAAGTTTATGGTCCTAATTTGTGAGGTATTGCAATTTATAAAGGTTCACGCAGCGCTTAGCTAAGACGCGATACTCGTGGAGGCAAATACAGAAGAATAATTCCTAACCAGTTTCATTCCGGCGTCACTGAATAAAAACACAAAAATCCTTAAAATTACAGATAGCGTTACAATTTAGCGGGCCGTTACAATTTAGCGGGCTGTAGTTTAGAGCCTTTAAAAATCGCAGTCGAGGCAAAGTATTGGACCGAAGTGGTCTACATTCCTCGAAAGTCTGTCATTAGTTTGTGGAAGAATAATAGCTTTTGACCTGAGCCTGTCGTTAAGGAGGCCCCTCCCTAAACTTACCTGGCATATTTGGAGAGAGAAAAAGAATGAAAGAGAAAGAGGACTGATGGTTGGCCAAAACTGGAAAAACGTGTGTGTGTGTGTGTGCCGCAATAGCCGCCTCACATTGTTTCTGTATGATCAAGCAACAAAATCTTGTAATAAATTACAACGAAATTGACATGAGCAGCCAAAGTATACGTTTAGGAAACTAAAGTCTCTCATGTACAGTAGCAACCGTGCCTAATAACGAATATAGGAAATGACAGCTCCATGCTTAAACTGGTATGTTATAAATAACTGTAAAACGGCGTGAAACAGGCTGTACGTGATTCTGCCGTATATTAAAGTTTCTTACTGTTCCATTCAAGGCTGCAGCCTCGGAATAATGGCTGCTTATAAACCTCCGTGGAGCTGTAATTAATTTAATACGGTCATCTTGAGCACAGAGGAGCTGTTGTAAATTTCTTATTCCTCGGTAGAAAGAAGCATTTAAAATTTTTGTAGCTACTATTCAAGTGATATTCTTTATTTTTCGTTTAATCTGTCAGTTTTGATTTTTCGCACTTTCTCGCGAGTCAAACCAATCTGTGAACAGTAACGATACACTTCCCAGTGAATGATCATTACGCGGTTAACCAAAGATGTTATGGATTCGAATAAAAGTATTAGTATAGGTCGTACGAAGCACTTTAGCATTAGAATCGGTAGAGTACAGAGGTAGCGCCACAACTGTACCGGAAGCAATCGACTCTGGCTGCAGATGTGTTTTGCACTAAAACGAACAGCCGTTATGCATATGAATAACATTACGTTCTTGCTCTAGCTATAAATGACTGAAATTTTAGGAACTCACTATACCTATAAACAGTGGTCCGTTCTGGAGTTTAAATGTGACTCTCTCTAAAATGGCTCTGAGCACTATGGGACTCAACAGCTTGGGTCATAAGTCCCCTAGAACTTAGAACTACTTAAACCTAATTAACCTAAGGACATCACACACACCCATGCCCGAGGCAGGATTCGAACCTGCGACCGTAGCAGTCCCGCGGTTCCGGACTGCAGCGCCAGAACCGCTAGACCACCGCAGGCCGGCGACTCTCTCTCTCCACACTGATGATAAAGGTGAATATGTAGTTTTCACGAATAACAAAATTTATTTACAAACTGCTTTCAACGCCTACCGTTTTGTCTGCATTTTTCGGACAATTTCCTACAGTATTGTAACTACAACGCCATTATCTATATCGGTATGATGCTTGTGATCTCTGATGTCGGAGAGAGAAACCAGTGTTCTATATATTACATACTATATTCTTCGCTATGCTGTCAGTCCTTGGACATTGAATTAATTTCTGATACGAAACATCTGTGTGTATTGTACAGTACCTTTGCCCTGTTTATGTTCATGTTCGTAAAAAAACATGGTCAGTGTGTGCCATTGCAGTATCTTGTATGAACCAGACGCAGCTCATTTTGTTAGTTGTTGGTTCTACGAAAAAAATGTAGTGCATTGTTCACATATCTGTCAGAAGTGATGCTTTGGTGGCTACAATGATTCGTGTTGCACTACCTGTATACATGCCATGCGGAGTTTTTTGATATTCTTGAATTCCAACATCGATTGTACCGCGAGTTCATATACATCGATAAATTTAGAGACCTCCCCTGTTTGCGTAAAATGTGCTTCTAATGTCTGATCTGACAGGTGTGATTCTAGCAGCAGATCTATCTCAGGGTGCAGTGCTAATTGGTGAGGTTACGCAAAGTATTTTGGCTAACGCTATCTGCTGTAAGGGGCCTTGAGCACTGTTTCCTGAGTGTGGTCTCTTTGAAGCCTCTCTAACTCTTTAATATGACATGGCATTTACTAGCTATGAAAATAAGGTCAGGAATTGTAATATCCCGAATTTATTCCATAAACAACGGTGTAGTTTGTAAGGATTGAACACTGACGATTCACAATCTTATATCAATTATTGTATGACAGTTCACATTGACAATCACACTGTTGGTTACAAGGCTCGGAGCAAAGTAAGGGTATCAATCAGGATATGAGGCGATCCTGTCACATTTATAGAAATGCCAAGTAGTATTGGTAGGTAAGCTCCTATTGGAGCAGAAGTACCATTCTGGATGTACCATTCGTATTCGAACAAACGAATCGTTGTGCGTATCAATCCTTGGCATGCTGCTGCAGCGTTGTGTTCTTACCGTGAGCTGGCATCGAACTCTAGTACTCGAGATGACCCTACGTCACTACCGGTCGTGTGTGTCCCCACTGATGTCGACCGCCACCGTTGGGTTATTGCACGCCAGCGCTCTTCCGTGTACTCTATCCGAATGTTAAAAGTCCAATGTGTTTCGTGTTCCCAGTCAGATTGTTCTACTTCGTGTCCACCGTCAGAATCCTAATCTCCTCTAAAAAGTGCACCCTTCCTCGCCGGCCCATAGCTTTTCACGATTCCTCAAATTTTTTATCCAATCTCTCACTTTTCCGCCAACATTGGTGAATCGTATAAATTTATAATGTCTCTCTTACTTCCTCCATCGGCTCCATAGAGAACCCTCTCCCAATTCACTTGTGTAGTTCCTGTCTCTGCTGAAAAAATGGAACATAGGACGGACGTCGCAGCCCGTTCAATAAGTCAAGGCGTGGTCTTCCCACCAGTGCGTTCTCGCCACCGTGGGAAAATACAAAAGAAAAAAATAGATTAACCTGTTTAGCATCAGCTGGGAGAGTCACTCGCCCCCCTATGGTAGTGGTTTTTGGGTAGCTTTCTATAGATATTATCTATATCCAGTGCCTATGCTCCTGCGCGTAGGGAATAACTTTTTCCGAATTCCTTGGTATGGTATGATAGCGCTAACTAGCGCACGGAACTCTCTTACTACACTACTGACCACTAAAACTGCTACACCAAGAAGAAATGCAAATGATAAACAGGTATTCATTGGACAAATATATTATACTAGAACTGACATGTGATTACATTTTCACGCAATTTGGGTGCATAGTTCCTTAGAAATCAGTAGCCAGAACATCCACCTCTGTCCGTAATAACGGCCTTGATACGCCTAGGCATTGAGTCAAATAGAGCTTGGATGGCGTTTACAGGTACAGCTGTCCATGCAGCTTCAACACGATACCACAGTTCATCAAGAGTAGTGACTTTCGTATTGTGACGCGCCAGTTGCTCGGCCACCATTGTCCAGACATTTTCAATTGGTGAGAGATCTGGAGAATGTGCTGTCCAGGGCCTGCTGTACAGGACCTGCAACATGCGGTCGTGCATTATCCTGCTGAAATGTAGGGTTACGCAGGGATCGAATGGAGGGTAGATCTGTTCAAAGTGCCGTCAGTGCTAACAAGAGGTGACCGAGACGTGTAACCAATGGCACCCCAAACCATCACGCCGGATGATAGTCCAGTATAGCGATGACGAATACACGCTTCCATTGTGCGTTCATTGCGATGTCGCCAAACACGGATGCGACCATCATGATGCTGTAAACAGAACCCGGATTCATCCGAAAAAATGACGTTTTGTCATTCGTGCACCCAGGTTCGTCGTTGAGCACACCATCGCAGGCGCTCCAGTCTCTGATGTAGTGTCTAGGGTAACCGCAGCCATGGTCTCCGAGCCGATAGTCCGTGCTGCTGCAGACGTCGTCGAACTGTTCGTGCAGATGGTTGTTGTCTTGCAAACGTCCCCATCTGTTGACTCAGGGATCGAAACGTGGCTGCACGATCCGTTACAGCCGTGCGGATAAGGTGCTTGTCATCTCGACTGCTAGTGATACGAGGCCGTTGGGATCCAGCACGGCGTTCCGTATTACCCTCCTGAACCCACCGATTCCATATTCTGCTAACAGTCATTGCATCTCGACCAACGCGAGCAGCAGTGTCGCGATACAATAAACCGCAATCGCGATAGGCTACAATCCGACCTTTATCAAAGTCGGAAACGTGATGGTACGCATTTCTCCTCCTTACATTAGTCATCACAACAACGTTTCACCAGGCAACGCCGGTCAACTGCTGTTTGTGTATGAGAAATCGGTTGGAAACTTTCCTCATGTCAGCACGTTGTAGGTGTCGCCACCGCCGTCAACCTTGTGTAATGCTCTGAAAAGATAATCATTTCCACATCACCGCATCTTCTTCCTGTCGGTTAAATTTCGCGTCTGTAGCAAGTCATCTTTGTGGTGTAGCAATTTTAATGGCCAGTAGTGTAGTAAACTACAAACAAGACCGATGTTGAAATTTTTGTATGTTTACATCAGGTACTGTGGGCCTGCCAGTGTTCCCCATATGCGAACGATGCAGAATGCGGTAGGCACATCATGTGCAGCAGTTTGTTTGCCTACAGCCATCTGCTAGAGACCTGTACGTTCTGTAAGACGGTGCACCACCCCATCGCTACTGAATTGAGTGATAGTGGTTCGATGAGCACTCCACACACACGAGGGTGCTTGTCTGGCGCCTGACCTTAATCCTATTGAGCGCTTCCCGCTTCCCAGCTGCAGCCGATAGGAGGGTGTGACCCGCGACCTCAGCCGTGGCCAGCTGCTCAGGTGTCAAGACTCCTGGTGCTTCCGTCCTATCGGCGAATCCATCCTGGCAGTATCCGCAATCGTCACAGCGAAATGCGGCGCTTTTCGATAGTAGAGAGATATCGCCAATTCCATTACTCATCAGTGTATACATAACTGAATGAATCTTAGCAGCGATAGACGTTGTAGGTAAGCTGTTTAGGTTTTTATGTTGGTAACGCCACGTAGCGCTCTGTATGAAAATCACTGACTGTGCTGTGTGCAGTCTGTGGCTGGTTGGTATTGTTGAAATATTCGCTATTGTACTGTTAGGCAGTTGGATGTGAACAGCACGTAGCGTTGCGCAGTTGGAGATGAGCCACCAGCAGTGGTGGATGTGGGGAGAGAAATGGCAGAATATAGAGAGGGGACGATCTGGATGTGTGTCCATCAGAAAGAGTAAATTTGTAATACTGGAGATCATGAACTGATTTTATATATATATATATGATGATGATCCTGGCAGGGTCGCCATATGAAACATCCCCTTAGAAAAATTAATGAATTACTGTGCTGATAAACCTCTTACGTTATTTGATTTTCAAACAGCTGAGCAGAACTGAACGTACTCAGACATTTCTCTCTACTTATTCTGATCAACACTAAACTGACACACAATATTTTTAGCGCAACGCAATCTAACTTTCAATAATCCCTGCAAAAGAATGGCTCTGACTAACAGTAACCTATACCTTTCATGAATCACTTACCTCACAAAAATCTTCGTTACTCGAACTACTGCAATACAGCGAGCGCCAATACTGCGAGCTAAATAATACTGCATACAGCACAGTCAGTGATTTTCATACAGAGTGCTACGTGGCGTTACCAACATAAAAACCGAAGCAGCTTACCTACAACGTTTGATAAGTTCTAGTAAAATTTCTCATTTGCTACACGATAATAGATTTAGAAATGCTGTCCTAGTTCCGCAGTTCAAAATCCTGATATTGACCAGGCGATGGTTCGTGGCTCAATTTTTAGATGTTCTGTTACCTCAAAACTCCGACCGGCCCATGTACGAAGGGTACTAGGAAAGCTTTGCAATACGTCCCAAAAATAAATCGCAGGAGGGTGATTGTTGCTGTGTTCTGAGAATACTTCATACTTCCATTGTAGCCGCTGTGCCAAGTCTGTGGGCGCAGCCGTTCACTAGGAGCGTTAGTTTCAAGTGCTTGCTGTGGCGTCATGTTCACGAAGTAAGACTCGGGCAGTTTTGCGGTACAATTTCGCGCGTGGATTAAACGTAGACCTGTGCTTTGAAGAAATGACTCACACTGGGTGATATGTATCCACATGTTACAACTATATTCAGGTGGCACAGAGAATTCCAAAGAGGAAACTTCACTCTGGAGGACGCTGAGAGGACGGTAAGGCCACGATCATCAGTTACGAAGGAAAACATTGATGCTGTGAGGAAGATGCTAGATGAAGACAGGCGAGTGACCTGTAAGCAGATAGAGGATAACTTAAGGCTAAATGCACCAGCAATTTGTTCGATTCTGCATGATCATTTTCAAGTAAAGAAACTTTGTTGTCTCTCGGTGTAGTATAGACTGACGGAAGAGCAGATGACACGACGTTTGACTTGATGCCAGGAAATGTTAAAGATATTTTCTAAGAGACAATCTCAGTATGTGAATAACCTTGTGACAGGTGACTCGAATTGGCTGTACTATTATGACGTGCCGAAATTCAAATGGTTCAAATGATGGTTCAAATGGTTCAAATGGCTCTGAGCGCTATGGGACTTAACTTCCATGGTCATCAGTCCCCTAGAACTTAGAACTACTTAAACCTAACTAACCTAAGGACAGCACACAACACCCAGCCATCACGAGGCAGAGAAAATCCCTGACCCCGCCGGGAATCGAACCCGGGAACCCGGGCGTGGGAAGCGAGAACGCTACCGCACGACCACGAGATGCGGGCGGTTCAAATGATTCTGAGATCTATGGGACTTAACATCTGAGGTCATCAGTCCCCTAGAACTTAGAACTACTTAAACCTAACTAACCTAAGGACATCACACACATCCATGCACAAGTCAGGATTCGAACCTGCGACCGTTAAGTTGGAACAAACGGTCGTGTGGACGTCTTGAATTATTCTTTCATGCGGTTGTTTTGAGTAAGCAGCTACTTTATGCCTCATAGAAGACAGAGGACGTCTTTTTGGTGCGTTTCAGACTTGGACCAACGAAGAATAGTTGCCTATGGTGACTAAGGATTATCCTTCAGAGAAACCGGTGCTCATGCCAGACGGAACCGAACAACTGTGATGCGGATGTGATGGATGTAGGAGGAAACGACGGAACGACGGGACCGACTGTGCCCACCTCGTTGCATCACTACAGTGTGATGACAGGCATATTGTACCCACGGCAGTGATGGATCGCTCTGCCATATCACGAACCGTATCACAACAATTCGGTCTGCTGCGCAACGAGCAGTGTCTGCGCGTTACTATTCGACGTCGTTTTCAGCAGAGTGCACTGACCTCAAGGCGCTCATTGCTGCGTTTACCACTGAGTCAACGCCATAGGCATTTTCGCCGGCCGTGGTGTGATGAACGAAGGCCTTGTATATCCGAATGGAACGACATTGTTTTTACCGACGAATCCCTTTACCGCCTGTACTATCACGATAGTCGCATTGGAGTCTGCAGACACCGTTGCGAGAGACTGTTGAACTGCTGCATTATGCATCTCCGTTCTGGTCTCGCACCCGGTATTATGGTTTGGGGTGATATTGAATTCTACTCTCGCAGCCACCTAGTACGTACTGCCGGTACAGCAACCTACCAGAGTTTTATCTCTGAAGTGTTGGAGCCTGTTGTCCTCCAATACCTTCGCAGCTTGCCGATGGCCCCATTGCAGCAGGATAATGCGTGACCACATGTGGCACTCAGTACTCAAGACCTCTTCGTCGCCCATCGGATTGCATTGCTGCCTTGTCCTCCATGTTCTCCCGATCTCATGTCTATCGAAGAAGTCTGGTTGATGATTGAGGAACGACTGGCTGGAGATACACGACCCGCTGCTGCACCAGATTAATTTTGGCAAAATTTGGAACCAGCTTGGACTGCTACACCCGAAAAACACATTCAGAGCATCTCTGATGCAATGCCAAGGTGTGTAGCAGCGGTTACAGCCAGCAATGGCGGCAATACTCAGCACTGGTTTCATCCCCTTCCTCACTTCACATGGCGCTGTATTTGCAATCATGCGATCTTTGTACAACATGTTAGCTCCCAAATTAATATGGCTGTGATACCCCGGGATCTTGTTGGTGCTGCATTTTAGATGGCCAGCAATGTATTATACCCTCTCCTGGCAATGCGACGCTCTTGTTGCGCAATTGTCACAGTGTGGGACGACGTATGTAGCTAACTTTCTGAAGTCCCTACGTACAAGCACGTGACTTTCTATCGCGCTTCCGTCGCTTTGAACATTATGATGTATTAGTCTCAACTTTCGTTCTTCATTTTTGAGATGATTTCGAGACAGTATCTCCTTTGTGAAGAAACTGTATTCCGAATTTAGTCACATTTCAGAAGATGATTGTACGCTTCCACCCAAGGCTTACTAGAAAAACCGCAATTCTGATACTGAAAATGGCGACATAAGTACGACAAATGTCAGTCTATATCTGGTGGCATGCATATTACAGGTCAGAAAAAATAAAACGTTCTCGGAATGTACGGTAAACATTGTAGAACAATTATAACATTCTTTCCAACTCCTGGAATAGGTAACAAGTGGATGATATGTGTTAGCCCCTGCTCCTCTGCATTTACAAACAACGGACTCGAACATTTTCGGATAAATATCGAACCAGCTGAAAAGAAAGGGGATCCTGTAAAACGTCAACAGCTTGCTCCCTCTGGAGTGAAACTGGCTGGAAATGTGAAAATCCTGTGCCGCCGTACAGTTAACAGAATGTCTCGAAATCTAACACATCAGAAAATCACACTGATCCTAGATAGACGGTACTCTTAGAGTTTCTAAAATACACACATAAAATTCAGTGCAAAATACGTAGCTTCAGATTTTGTTCAAAAAACGGCTCTAAGCACTATGGGACTTAACATCTGAGGTCATCAGTCCCCTAGACTTAGAACTACTTAAACCAACTAACCTAAGGACATCACACACATCCATGCCCGATGCAGGATTCGAACTGTGGATAGTACTGGTGGAGCCACAATTGCACCCTTATGTCCTATTACCGCCTTGAGCTGCTGCTATAATTATTTATGTAACCAGTTTCATTCGTCGGGGCATCATCAGGTACTCACATAAAAGTATTCATAGACTCATGTTAGGCGAAATATTAAAATTATTATCGTCATGGGATAAAACCATGAATAACATACTGTTATCATATCGTAATATAAATTACGTCGTCAACCTAGAAAAAGTTGTGCTAGGGGGTATACTTCTTCATGTTAAAACGTCAGTGGACAGATTCATACCACACGGAGCCGACTGAACAGAACCTGTTCACAGTGCTGACTCCTATTACAGTTTTAACATCATTGGATATACTCCCTAGCAAAGTTTTTATAGACTGACGACGTAATTCATACTAAGATATGATAACAGTGCATGGTTTTGACGCCTGACGATAATGATTTTATATTTCGCCTAACATGATGCTGTGAATACTTTTATGTGAAAGCCTGATGATGGTCAGATGACTGAAACTGGTTTATAAATAATTTTACCAGCAGCTCAAGGCCGTAATATGATATTTTTCAAATATACTGACAGAAAAAAATTGCAACACCAAGAAGGAGTTGTGGGACATAAATGAAAGTTGGTAGGCATGTTTCTACATCTGAAAGATGATGCCTACTCAAATTTCGCTCCAGTCACATAAGAGTGGCGCTAGTAGCACCACTATGAGGATGCAAATGAGATTTGCTTTCAATAAACACTGAAACAGTCGTGAACAATCAAATCCTTAATCTGTACCATCCTCTGTTATGCCAGTCCCGCCTGGGTATCCACCCCCCCCCCCCTCCAGATCCTCGAGCGCCATTCTCTCTGCCTCGCCTTCCGTATACCCCTCCTGTACCCCACGCAGATCCACTACGACCTGATTCTTTTCCCCCATATGCTCCTTTTCCTCGAACATACCCGCATTCTCTACACCTCCCACCACCTTGATCCCCCTCATCCCCTGGTTGCTCCTCTCCTCTCCAATCCCCACCCTCTGCTGCGCCTTCACTGTTGTGTCCCCCCTACCCTCCACATCTACACCGTTCATCTCCTTTCCCAATGTGGCTTCCATCGACTCCCCCTCCCGGATGATGCCCTCTCTCCATCCATTTATCCCTCCTATCAACTCTGATCCTCACCTCTCACTCCCTTCCTCTGTCCTTTTCCTGGGCTTCCTCCCCCCCTTCCATCCTGTTTTTTCCCAGCCTACCCTCTCTCTGACTCCCTTCTCTCCCCAGAGTTCTTTTGCTCTCCCCTCCAATGCCTTTCCCACTCCTTCTCATGTATGCTCAGCACCCCCTCTTTCTATGCCCCCTCCCACCATTTGGCTCCTCCCTTTTTCCCCCCTCATCGGTCCGGGTTTTTTTTTTTTAACTTTTCTGTAGGCTGCAGAGCGGCGTATTGTGCTGCTGCTAGCCCGCCCTCCCTCTGGGGGGGGGGGGGGAATTGAAATCTATTAAAAAATATAAAGTCGTGAACGATAGTTATCTTTAAGATTGGAGGGTGAGTTGATGCGAGTCAAGAATGTCTTTGAAGCGACAAAGATGCATCTGCTACCGTGTCGCCTCTATAGTGCTGTTTTAAGTGAGTGTTCAGTGTTGTGAGTCCCCTGTCAGTGTTGTGCACAGCACCATACTGTCGCTAGTCGTGTTTTTTATGTGGTGCGAACAGAAACCAGACTGTCTGTCACCATGTTTTTTAATTGTGCCTGTCTACTTACTATGTGTTTTTATCAGCATCACCGATCGTTTGTTTCTACATTTTCTTCATATCTTTTTCTCCATGTTTCAGTTTTTAACAGGCACTGTTTTATCGCCTGCTTTAATTGTTTTCATATCTCCTGATTCTGTTTTTTTTTTTAACTTTTCTGTAGGCTGCAGAGCGGCGTATTGTGCTGCTGCTAGCCCGCCCTCCCTCTGGGGGGGGAATTGAAATCTATTAAAAAATATAAAGTCGTGATCGATAGTTATCTTTAAGATTGGAGGGTGAGTTCATGTGAGTCAAGAATGTCTTTGAAGCGACAAAGACGCCATTATCACAACTCATTGAGTTTAATTGAGGTCGTGTAATAGGACTACGAGAAGCTGTATATTCCTTATGCGATATTGTAGAAAGACATGGCTGCAATGTAACCACTGTAATTATTGCTGGCAGTGGTGGTAACCAGAATGTATGGCCGCGAGAAGGCCGCCCTCCGAGCGGCCACGTGGCACTACCGAGAACGAAGACCACCGTGTTCGGCGTATGGCTCTCGTGCATCGTACTGCATCAGCAGCAGCAATTTGAGCAATAGTTGGCACCACAGAGACACAATATGTGGTGTACAATTTAGATAACCTTGTTGTTAATACACTACTGACCATTAAAATTGCTACACCACCAAGATGACGCGCTACAGACGCGAAATTTAACCGACAGGAAGAAGGTGCTGTGATATACAAATGATTAGCTTTTCAGAGCATTCACATAAGGTTGGCGCCGGTGGCGACACCTACAACGTGCAGACATGAGGAAAGCTTCCAACAGATTTCTCATACACAAACAGCAGTTGACCGACGTTGCCTGGTGAAACGTTGTTGTGATGCCTCGTGTAAGGAGGAGAAATGCGTACCATCACGTTTCCAACTTTGATAAAGATCGGATTGTAGCCTATCGCGATTGCGGTTTATCGTATCGCGACATTGCTGCTCGCGTTGCTCGAGATCCAATGACTGTTAGCAGAATATGGAATCGGTGGGTTCAGGAGGGTAATACGGAACGCCGTGCGGGATCCCAACGGCCTCGTATCACTAGCAGTCGCGATGACAGGCATCTTATCCGCATGGCTGTAACGGATCGTGCAGCCACGTCTCGATCCCTGAGTCAACAGATGGGGACGTTTGCAAGACAACAACCATCTGCACGAACAGTTCGACGACGTTTGCAGCAGCATGAACTATCAGCTCGGAGGCCATGGCTGCGGTTACCTTTGACGCTGCATCACAGACAGGAGCACCTGTAATGGTGTACTCAACGACGAACCTGGGTGCACGAATGGCAGAACTTCATTTTTTCGGATGAATCCAGGTTCTGTTTACGGCATCATGATGGTCGCATCCGGGTTTGGCGACATCACGGTGAACGCACAATGGAAGCGTGTATTCGTCATCGCCATACTGGCGTATCACCTGGCGTGATGGTATGGGGTGCCATAGGTTATACGTCTCAGTCACCTCCTGTTCGCATTGACGGCACTTTGAACAGTGGACGTTACACTTCAGATGTGTTACGACCCGTGGCTCTGCCCTTCATTCGATCCCTGCGAAACCCTACATTTCAACACGATTTTTCACAACCGCATGTTGCAGGTCCTGTACGGGCCTTTCTGGATACATAAAATGTTCGACTTCTGCCCTGGCCAGCACATTCTCCAGATCTCTCACCAAGTGAAAACGTCTGGTCAATGGTGACCGAGCAACTGGCTCGTCACAATACGCCAGTCACTACTCTTGATGAACTGTGGTATCGTGTTGAAGCTGCATGGGCAGCTGTACCTGTACACGCCATCCAAGCTCTGTTTGAGTCAATGTCCAGGCGTATCAAGGCCGTTATTACGGACAGAGGTGGTTGTTCTGGGTACTTATTTCTCAGGATCTATGCACCCAAATTGTGTGAAAACGTAGTCACGTGTCAGTTCTAGTATAATATATTTGTCCAATGAATACTCGTTTATCATCTGCATTTCTTCTTGGTGTAACAATTTTAATGGCTAGTAGTGTATGTAGTCAATGTTTCTAGCATGTAAGAAAGATAGTTGGTGCACACATTCCGAGTATGAACTGGCATATCAAAATGTAATTAACTGATCTTCACAAAAAATAGTAATAATGTCAACGTGAGAACTATTGTTGTTAATTGTATATAATAATGTTCAGTACAAAACACTCCTATAGTCCTACAGTTTTCATCCAACTAATAGTTCGCGTCGTTTAGTCAGACCCGTGTAAACTTTACGAAAATTGTTAGTAGAAGGTGCAAATAAATTATTTATTGCACATGAACCAAACATCGTACATATGTCATACATATGTATTTTTCCAGAAGTTGACATGCAAGTTACCCTGAGCACGTTAGTCCTGATACTGCCATTGGGCTACATACTCGTCCCTGTAGTACTATTCGAGAGAACTGAACGAATTTCCGCCCGCTTTTGATACACTGACAACCGTGGCGGGCGGTGACAGTGATAGAAGCTTTTTCTTGCTCTCGCAGTACTCGCCGAGGCTGTAATTGCAGCCCCGCTGCGACAGATCCTTCACATTGCTACAATAGCGCGCTTTTTTCTGATTTATTGCGGGCGCCTGGCTGTAAGATTCCTCTCCAATTAGCATACCCTTGTGCGTGACAGCTGGAAAAAGTCTGTTTTCGGAATTAGCTGTACGTGCGCGGCGGCCCGGCACGGAATGAGGAAGCGCCGGTGCGCCGTTCCGAGAAGGCAGCCGGCGCCGCCAGCCGCTCATATCGCCAGCCCGCTGCTACGGCGCTCAGCCTACTTCACGTTGTCTCCAAAATGTAAAGTCATCGGTCACGCAGTTGTAGTAAAGCAGTGAAAGCGTTCATATTGGAGAATATTAGTAAACAACATTTATCTTGTGAGTGGTCAACGGAGCGTTGTAACACTGTTGTAATAACTGCGAGTTGCGTCAAGGACGCGAAGCGGTGGGAATATGGCTGGCGAGGAATATGACCGGAGGTGTGGCAGTGTGTTGAGCATTTTGAAACTGGACAGTATTAAGTGGATTATACTGGTTTGGGGTGTAAGTTCGTGGCGTTTCTCCATAAGTTTAAAAAACACAATAGATACCCATAAGAGAGACTTAAGTAATCAATAATACACTGAAGAGCCAAAGAAATTGGTACACTTGCCTAATATCTTGTAGGGCCCCCTCGAGCACGCAGAAGTGACCCAACAAGACGTGGTATGGACTCGACTAATGTCACAAGTGGTGATGGAGGGAATTGACACCACGAATCCTGCAGCGCTGTCCATAAATCCGTAAGAGTACGAGGGGGTGGAGTCTCTTCTGATCAGCACGTTGCAAGGTATCCCAGATATGCTCAATAATGTTCATATCTGGGGAGTTTGGTGCCCAGCAGAAATGTTTAAACTCATAATAGTGTTCCTGGAGCCACTCTGTGGCAATTCTGGACGTGCGAGGTGTCACATTCTCCTGCTGGAATTGCCCAAGTCTGTCGAAATGCACAATGGACATGAATGGATGCAGGTGATCGGACAGGATGCTTACGTACGTGTCACCCGTCAGAGTCGTATCTAGACGGTCCCATATCACTCAAACTGCACACGCCCCACACCATTACAGTCTCCACCAGCTTGGACAGTCCCCTGCTGACATGCAGGGTCCACGGATTCATGAGGTTGTCTCCATACCTATACACGTCCATTCGCCCGATACAATTTGAAACGGGACACGTCCGACCAGGCAACATGTTTCCAGTCATCAACAGTCCAATGTCGGTGTTGTGGGCCCAGTCGAGGCGTAAAGCTAAGTGTCGAGCAGTCATCAATGGTACACGATTGGGCCCTCGGCTTCGAAAGTCCGTATCGATGATGTTTCGTTGACTGGTTCGCATGCTAACACTTGTTGATGGCCCAGTACTGAAATCTGCAGCAATTTGTGGAAAGGCTGTAATTCTGTCAAGTTGAAAGATTCTCTTCAGTCGTCGTTGGTCCCATTCTTGCAGAATCTTTATCCGGCCGCAGCGATGTCGGAGATTTGATGCTTTACCGGATTCCTAATATTCACGGTACACTCGTGAAATGGTCGCACAGGAAAATCCTTACTTCTTCGCTACCTCAGAGATACTGTGTCCCACCGCTCGTGCGCCGACTATAACACCACGTTCAAACTCACTTAAATCTTGATAAACTGCCATTGTAGCAACAATAAACGATCTAACAACTGCGCCGCACACTTGTTGTCTTCATTTCATCCCCATCGATACGCAAGTCGCTGAAGTGGCGTCAACTGGAAAAACTTGCACCAGGCGAACGGTCTACCCGACGGGAGGCCCTAACCACACGGCATTTCCATTTTATATAAGCGTTGCCGACCGCAGTACCGTATTCTACCTGTTTACATATCTCGATAGCAGTTTCTCTGGCGCTCCAGTGTATATTCCTTTTCACTATTTACAACAATTTGCCAACGCTGAGGTAACTTTTAGATTCCGCGACTGTAGAAATCACGTGGTTTTGTTTCAATAACTCGTCGACCCATATTCGGAGCGCATTTTTCATCCGGAAAGGAGGTTTCTAGAAAGTTGCTCGATAGAGAGCGGAAAAGGTGAAATCATAGGCCGAGAGATGAGTTGAATGAGTTGGGTGCGGAATGACGTCGCAACTCACCTACCGTATAGTGTATTTTGTCAGTCTAGCAGAATGTGGGTGGGCATTACTGTGGAGTAGCATAACTTCACGCAGTCTTCCCGGTCACTGTTTTGAAAAACGTCTCAGTTGTTGACAATAAATTCCAGCAGAGTTGGTTACAAAGCGGGAAAGCAATTCGTAGTACACCACACCGTTGCTGTTCCACCAGATGCATATCATTACCTTTTGTGGATGCGCGCATTTCTTTGTACGGGGAGTTGCTGCTTTGCTTGGGCTCAGCCATTCCTCGTCACCAGTGAAGATACAGGGTAGCTGTGGTCGGTGTTGTTCTCGAGCCAATTGATGACGAGATAGCAGAGTTTCACATACGGAAATGGAAATTTGTGGTAAGGACTTTGAGTCCAAACTGCTGAGGTCTGCGGTCCCTAGGCTTACGCACTACTTAATCTCACTTAAATGAATTTAAACTAAGGCCAACACATTCACACCCATGCCCGAGGGAGGACTCGAACCTCCGACGGGTGGGGGAGGTAGGAGCGAGGAGAGGGGGGGGGGGAGCAGCGCGAACCGTAACAAGACGCCCCAGACCGCCCGGCTACATCGCGCAGCTTCACATACGGCAACCAGCTGACTTTTATGATTTTGGTTTAGAGCACGCGGTACTCATACACCCGATTATTGAACGTTCAACATTGCATGCAAAAGTTGAACATGGTGAAATGGTCACAGTTCGTCATATTGCCAGTTCTCGAGTACATTGAAGTCGGTCATAGTGGATTAATGCGCTTAAAAGATCTTCAGCAGACACCAAAGCTATTCCTGGATGTGGAAGGTCACTAATGTCAAAACGTACCTCTTTAAAACGAGAAAACCATTTTCTTCCTGTGCTCTGTCCAGTGGCATAACCCCCTTACACAGCGCAAATGTTTCTGGCTGCCTCCACTGCTGTCACCCCTCTATTGAACTCAAACCCTCTATTGCACTTGGCAATCCTTTTTTTAGCGTCCACAGCTCCACTCACTAGCTCCAAATAAAATGACAATATGTAAGCTCAAATAGCAACACTGAACTACAAAAAAGTGACAATCGATAAATAACGCATAGCAACCGGAATACCATCATGCAAAAACAGAAACGCTACGAACTGTTGCACCAACCTATTACGAGGGGCGTTCAATGTTCAATACGCAATAAATTTTTTTTTTTTTTTTTTTTTTTTTACAGCAGGTTGGTTTTATTCGGGTCTTAGATACACCATATTATTACCCTCTCTTTTGGCTGCAAAATCATATTTTTCAACATGATTCCATTCAGTGCGACGGCCTTGCGCCACCTTTCTGGGAAGGACTGTATGCCCACGTTTTACCTATCTACTGGTCGAGGTCGGAGCTAACGCCTTGCTGCATCAGTTACCTCCCCTTAATCCACGTACTACTTCCCGTGGAGTGCCTCCTTCATTGGGCCAAGGAGATGGTAGTTGGAATGTACGAGACCCGGGCTGTAGGGTGGATGAGGAAGAACAGTCCAAAGAAGTTTTGTGAGTTTCTCTCGGATGCGCAGCCTTGTGTGAGGCCTTTCGTTGTCATTGAGAAGAAGTTCGTTTGCATTTTTGTGACGACGAACACGCTGAAGTCATTTCTTCAATTTCCTGAGGGTAGCACAATACGCTTCAGAGTTGATCGCTGCATAAAACAGACTAACCCCTTCAGAGTCCCAGAAGACTGAGAGTGTAGTTTTGAACTTTTTCTTCGGAGGAGAGGTGGTGTGGCGCCACTGCATGGATTGCCATTTTGTTTCGGGTTCAAACCCATGTTTCATCGCCTATGACGATGTTCGACAAAAAATCGTCACGATCGGCCTCGTAACACGCAAGCAGTTCCGCATAGATGTTCCTTCGTTGCTCTTTATGGTCTTCTATTAGGCGGTGAGGAATCCTAGGGCTATAAGCCTTTGAGTAATTCAACTGGTGGACGCATGTTTCAGCACTACCAACAGAGATGGCCAGTTGTGCAGCGAGGTGTTTGATTGTGGTCCGTCGACCACCTAGAACGAGCGCGTCCGCAGGCCCCAACACTACAGCTGTGTGTGGCCAGCCGGCACGCGGGGCTCGGAAGTGTTTGTGCGACCTTGTTGCGACGATGACAGACATCTCGTCCAACGACTCAACGTGCTTTTGTTCACAGCCAGGTTCCCGTAGACATTCTGCAAGCGCCTATGAATATCTGCGGTGCCTTGGTTTTCCACCAAATGAAACTCATTGACAGCTCTCTGCTTCGAACCCACCTCCTTTACACACGCCATTTTGAAGCTACGTATAGTGCCACCACGAACCGGAATTTCGCGAAACCATAGGGACTGTAGCAGGAACATTCGCAATGCCTCTTAACAAATTCTCCATTTCTCCAACCCAAATTTCCCGAAACAAAATAAACAAAAAATGTTTCATTACTTATTGAACATTTCTCGTATTTATGGAGAATATGCCCGTAACTACGAGGTGCATTCAAGTTCTAAGGCCTCCGATTTTTTTTTCTAATTAACTATTCACCCGAAATCGATGAAACTGGCGTTACTTCTCGACGTAATCGCCCTGCAGACGTACACATTTTTCACAACGCTGACGCCATGATTCCATGGCAGCGGCCAAGGCTTCTTTAGGAGTCTGTTTTGACCACTGGAAAATCGCTGAGGCAATAGCAGCACGGCTGGTGAATGTGCGGCCACGGAGAGTGTCTTTCATTGTTGGAAAAAGCCAAAAGTCACTAGGAGCCAGGTCAGGTGAGTAGGGAGCATGAGGAATCACTTCAAAGTTGTTATCACGAAGAAACTGTTGCGTAACGTTAGCTCGATGTGCGGGTGCGTTGTCTTGGTGAAACAGCACATGCGCAGCCCTTCCCGGACGTTTTTGTTGCAGTGCAGGAAGGAATTTGTTCTTGAAAACATTTTCGTAGGATGCACCTGTTACCGTAGTGCCCTTTGGAATGCAATGGGTAAGGATTACGCCCTCGCTGTCCCAGAACGTGGACACCATCATTTTTTCAGCACTGGCGGTTACCCGAAATTTTTTTGGTGGCGGTGAATCTGTGTGCTTCCATTGAGCTGACTGGCGCTTTGTTTCTGGATTGAAAAATGGCATCCACATCTCATCTACTGTCACAACCGACGAAAAGAAAGTCCCATTCCTGTTGTCGTTGCGCGTCAACATGGCTTGGCAACATGCCACACGGGCAGCCGTGTGGTCGTCCGTCAGCATTCGTGGCACCCACCTGGATGACACTTTTCGGATTTTCAGGTCGTCATGCAGGATTTTGTGCACAAAACCCACAGAAATGCCAACTCTGGAGGCGATCTGTTCAACAGTCATTCGGCGATCCCCCAAAACAATTCTCTCCACTTTCTCGATCATGTCGTCAGACCGGCTTGTGCGAGCCTGAGGTTGTTTCGGTTTGTTGTCACACGATGTTCTGCCTTCATTAAACTGTCGCACCCACGAACGCACTTTCGACACATCCATAACTCAATCACCACATGTATCCTTCAACCGTCGATGAATTTCAATTGGTTTCACACCACGCAAATTCAGAAAACGAATGATTGCACGCTGTTCAAGTAAGGAAAACGTCGCCATTTTAAGTATTTAAAACAGTTCTCATTCTCGCCGCTGGCGGTAAAATTCTATCTGCCGTACGGTGCTGCCATCTCTGGGACGTATTGACAATGAACGCGGCCTCATATTAAAACAATGCGCATGTTTCTATCTCTTTCCAGTCCGGAGAAAAAAAATCAGAGGCCTTAGAACTTGAATGCACCTCGTATACTCCACGTGTGGCACTGCAATTACGTAAGTATGGATACGCTCACTGACGAAGCTGAAGGCGCTGGCGACATCATTTTAAGCCGGCCGCTGTGGCCGAGCGGTTCTAGGCGCTTCAGTCCGGAACCACGCGTCTGCTACAGTCGCAGGTTCGAATCCTGCCTCGGGCATGGATGTGTGTGATGTCCTTAGGTTAGTTAGGTTTAAGTCTAGGGGACTGATGACCTCAGATGTTAAGTCCCGTAGTGCTTAGAGCCAACATCATTTTAGACGTCTGGAGTTAGGGTAACATGCTGGAGAACTGCTGTACCTCTGTTAGACTCACTCAGAGTTTTAGATTGATCACTCAGTAACTTCAGATACATTGTAATGGAGAAGACAGTACTTTAGATGTACCTCAGCTCTGTTTTTATCCGCGTGAAGTATTTCATCGCGAACTAAAATCTGTCCCTATGTCCTGAATTGTAAGCATGAGTCATGAACTAATGTTGCTACTGTAATTAATAGTGTAAAGAACTAATAAAAAATCCATTCACGTAGTTACTGGTTTCAAATTAAATAGAAAAGTATGGATCACTACACGAGGCAACTTGTATAGTGAAATAGAGATATATTTTTGTCACTAAATCGCCTCTACAAAGACGGCATAGTCGTGTGTGAAATGTGTTTGCGAGGATATGAACAGATGGCTGATTATACCGACACGAATGTAAAGGTGAATGCGTTTCTGTTCATTGGTCATACTGCTACATTCTATCTGCTGAGATACTGCTGCGTTGTGAGTGAATTGGTGTTGTGGATTGACGTAGCAAAGAATTCTGATCACTCCCTTCTGAGAAGTGATTTGCAAAATTTGTTTCTTGGTTGATATATGTATTTATCTGTAATAGTTTCGAATGAATAATTTTATAACTACTTTGCATTTTTTGTGTCATTATGTATTAATGGAAGTCAGGCCCACAACCAGTCTAAACAATAACTTGACTGCGTCCAATACTTGATTCTTTCGGTGAGAAATGGAATCAAATGTGAGTCGTAGCATTGCAGTACTAGAAATTTTCAATGCACACTTGGTTCTTTGGGTCAGAAACACAATGAAAAGTCAGTCGTTGCACTTCAATAATGGAAATTTGCTACACACAAGTAATACACTAAAGCGCCAAAGAAACTGGTATAGACATGCGTATTCAACAACAGAGACATGTAAACACGCAAATACGGCGCTGCGATTGGCAATATAAGACGCCAAATGTCCGGCGCAGTTGTTAGAATCGTTAAGCTGCTACTATGGGAGGTTATCAAGATTTAAGTGAGTCGCTGGCGATGAAGTGGGGATTTTCCCGTACGACCATTTCACGAGAATACCATGAATATCAGGAAACCGGTAAAGCATCAAATCTCCGACATCGCTGCTGCCGGAAAAAGATCCGGCAAGAACGGGGCCAACGACGACTGAAGAGAATCGTTCAACGTGGCAGAAGTGCAACCCTTTCGCAAACTGCTGCAGATTTCAATGCTGGGTCATCAGCAAGTATTACTGTGCGAACCATTCAACGAAACATCATCGATAAGGGCTTTCGGAGCCGAAGGCCCACTCGTGTAACCTTGATGACTGCATGACACAAAATTTTACGCTTCGCCTGGGCCCGTCAACACCGACATTGGACTGTTGATGAATGGAAACATGTTGCCTCGTCTGACGAGTCTCATTTCAAATTGTATCTATCGTATGGACGTGTACAGGTATGGAGACAGCCTCATGAATCCGTGGACCCTGCATATCAGCAGAGGACTGTCCAAGCTGTAATGGTGTGGGGCGTGTGCAGTTGGGAGTGATATGGGACACCTGATACGTCTAGATACGACTCTGACAGGTGACACGTACGTAAGCATCCTGTCTGATTACCTATATCCATTCATGTCCATTGTGTATTCCGACGGACTTGGGCAATTCCAGCAGGACAATGCGACACCGCACACGTCCAGAATTGCTACAGAGTGGTTCCAGGAACGCTCTTCTGAGTTTAAAAAGTTCTGATGGCCACCAAACTCCCCAGATATGAACATTATTGAGCATATCTGGGGTGCCCTCCACCCCCATTGTACTCTTACGCGTTTATGAACAGCCCTGCAGGATTCACGGTATCAGTTCCCTCCAGCACTACTCCAGACATTAGTAGAGTCCAAACCACGTCGTGTTGCGGCACTTCTGCGTACTCGCGGGGCCACAACACGATTTTGGTTAAAAATGGTTCAAATGGCTCTGAGCACTATGAGACTTAACATCTGAGGTCATCTGTCCCCTAGAACTTAGAACTACTTAAACCTAACTAACCTAAGGACATCACACACATCCATGCCCCAGGCAGGATTCGAACCTGCGACTGTAGCGGTCACGCGGTTCCAGACTGAAGCGCCTAGAACCGCACGGCCACACCGGCCGGCCAACACGATTTTAAGCAGGTGTACAAGTTTCTTCTGCTCTTCAGTGTAAGAACAGCTTAAGGTACATAATTTAATTTTGAGGCTGATAGGCGTTATTGTAACGCTGTCCCTTTGTAATTACGCTAAATGCACGTTTCAATTAAAATTTTAAAAATTAAGCCCTGTAATAATTTATACTTTGTTTTGAAGCCTTTGCGCCACAGTTCCTTCCTATCACCTTCTTCGCCCAGCTGACCGTGTGCTGGTTTCTGACTTCGGGACCAGAATGCAGTGATGTTGTAGCGTGACAGCCGAGCTGGGGTCTCGGTGATGGAAGCTCTGCACTCTTAGAGGCACTGAATCGTGTCACGCAACAGTTAAAAGCGTCCAGCTTTATTAAAAATTGATTGCATTCGATTTTCGTTGCTGGCATATTAACTTCAATTATTCTTTACCTTCCCAGCTTTGGAACACAAAAGCTGGTGTTGCAGTCCAAGTTGTAAAGATTCATCATCATCATCAACAACAACAACAACCGTTAGTGATCAACTGCTAGACAAGGATCTCTTCTAGACTTTTATACGCTACAGGGCGTGGACGAAAATATTGAAATACCACAAACACAACACATTACCATTCCTATTGCGGTGTAGCAAAATCGTTGGGATTCGAAACAGCTTCCAGTCGTGTCTAAGTGGATGAATACAGATCCTTTATGGTTTTCGAGCAAATCTTATACCATCCTTCCTGCAAAACAGTGGCAAGTACAGGTAACGGTTATTGAGGTGGATATCAACCACCCAACGTTCTCTCCAAAGTAGACCACAAACGACCAATAATATTGGGATCTGGTAACTGTGATGGCCAGGGGAGACACAACAATTCATCCATGGGCCTACAAAACCAGTCCTAGAAAGGCGAGCTGTGTCAAAAGGGGCTCTGTGGCTTTGGAACACAGGACCTGGATTGGGGAACAAACATTGTATCATGGGATTGACCTGATCAGCCAAAATGGTCTCTTAATCCTCGGTAGTAATGAGATCTTGAAGAGTAACTATGGTGCCGGTGAAATATCACGCTATGGGTGTCGTCCTTAGCGTAAGTTAGTTTAAGTTAGATTAAATAGTGTGTAAGCCTACAGACCGATGATTTCAGCAGTTCGGTCCCATAGGGACTTACCACAAAATTTTCCAACTCCTTCCACTGTACCATCTCGCTTGTTGTCTGGGCACCAAGTCCCATAGAAAGTGTCCCAGTTGTCGCCCATGCGCTCCGTGTGTCGTTCGCCCCAAATGAAGAAACCTCCTGCACTCCTATAGTTGTGAAAATATTTTGTTATTTGCTTTGATTTGCAAGAAGGGTCAGAAATAGCCGCGATTCCTACTGATTTCAATCTTGCAGCTACCTCACTGAACATAAGGAAAGTCTTGATGCGATATCTGAGACGGAAATACAGTAATTCACAACAAACAGCATACAACTAACCTCCAAAGTGGTCCTTGCAACATGTGCGGAATCTCTGAAAAGACAGGTCTCGGCATAGTAGTACAAATATACAAGACAAACAGCTGCCCAGAATCAAACACTTTACTTTCCACGTGAACACTATGACTTATTTCCACTTGAACAAACCTCACCAAGTCCGTTTCTCTAACCAAAACGTTCTCGAGACAACCATTACCTCTACCAGCTCATACAACCATGCCGCCGATTCACTCTGTAAACTTAATATGAAACACAAACACGTCCCCCCAATGACTCATTCTATAGAAGTTGCTCGCATTATAAAACGTAACTATGATTTCTCGTTAATTCTGTGCACTTGAAACATATCTAATACGATCCTATTGACAATGACCCTCTTATTAGAAGATGAAACTCTGTCACAAGTGATCACTATAGTTCCATTATCGACAGAATACCAGAATCTATCTTCTGTATTCACAGGAGTCCATAAGCGACTACCAGATTCCGCAAGTGCACAGAAATCCGATACATTTCTTTACATTCCAAACTTTCAGCCATTTAACGCCGTTTTACAAGATGAGTTGTAGCGATGTTTAGTGATCTATGAAAACTAGGATTTTCTTTCTTTATTTCCGATTTGTTTTCACTAAACATATCCCCAGGCTGCCCCTTTCGGGCCGGCCGCAGTGGCCGTGCGGTTCTAGGCGCTCCAGTCTGGAGCCGAGCGACCGCTCCGGTCGCAGGTTCGAATCCTGCCTCGGGCATGGATCTGTGTGATGTCCTTAGGTTAGTTAGTTTTAATTAGTTATAAGCTCTAGGCGACTGATTACCTCAGAAGTTAAGTCGCATAGTGCTCAGAACCATTTGAACCACTTTTTTGTCCCTCTCGGTCAGTAATGGTCGTCCTTAGATCTGAACACAGCTAGACAGAATAACAATATAACTCAGCTTGGAGCCAAAGTAACACCGTCACAAAGAACGTACAAGACCGTCTTGAAAAGAAGACATTGTTGAAAAGAACGTCACAAATAGAATGCTGTCAAAATCACGATACAGCAGGAAGCTTGATGCGACTAGTATATAGTTGTTTGTGACTTAAAAATTGCCGTAACAGGCTGCTCAATTCATTCTTGGATGTGAGGTGTTCAAAAAATGAAAAGAAGCTGAAAAGAATGATTGGGAACAACATTATTTGTTATATGGAGCATAGACAATGTGAGTCTTTATTAGGATCCGGTCGGGATGATCGAGAGAATTCTTTGACATTGTTATAACAAAAGTTCTTTTTTGGCATGAAATACACTCTATTTGTGACGTTGCCTGGTTGCAGTTTTTGCATAATCCTTTTAAGGGAAACAAATACGAAATACAGTCCCTTCCCGTATATGTGTCTTGACACTGTCGTAACAGCTGATTTGAATCCCAGCAACCAATAGGGCGCACTTGGTTGGCTCTGAGCACTATGCGACTTAACTTCTGAGGTCATCAGTAGGGCGCACTTTCCTTTCACATACTGTTTACACACTGTTTGAAACAATCCTCTTACAAAGACGCCTCCACGGGTGGACGGTGTTATTCCAGTTCACGAGGTGCTTTCTGAAGAAAGAGAAACTGTTGAGTTAAAATAGTAACACTTTCTGGCTCCGAAGACCACATGTCTTAAACAAGGAATCAGAGGAAGCTTCCACAGACCTCATGCCAATGATAGCTTCCGAAATGATTACAACAGAAAGTGACTAGGTTACATAAATGTTAGAGATGCGTAAAACTGAAAAGTTACCTAAGGGGACGTGCAAAGCCATGCGCAGAGACAAACGAGCAAACCTTGTTCGTTGAACAAAGAACGTTCTCGAAACTGCAGCGTATCGTTGCTCTTCAGGCGGCTCCATCGCTGCTCCGACGCCTGAACTCTATTACCGTCCACATGGCGTGTGAAGGCAACGACCACTTTACGCCACGCTTTCTCATCTGTTCCACGAGACGACTTTCCGTCAGCAACTACACCGGCCGTGAAAACAACGTCAGTGAAGGCAGACGAGCGAAGGAAAAGGACACCACCGATATTGAGAAAGTTTCCTGTCTTTATGCGGCTGGATAGAAAGTTTTCTAACAGACAGAGAGCAGTATGTTGTCCTGAATGGGCTGACTTCAACTGAAACAAGCGTAACTTCAGGTCTGCCCCAGGGCAGCTCAATAGGTCCGCTGCTTTTTACGATTTACATAAAAGATCTGGTTGATGGTATTGACAGCGGCATTAGACGGTGTGCCGATGATGCTGTAGTCTAGAGGAAAGTAGTATCACGCGAAAGCTGTGAACAAATCAATGAGGATTTGCAGAAAATAAATGCGTGGTGTAATGACTGGCAGTTACCTCTCAATATTAGTAACCTACTGCGTATAAAGAGGCGAAAATCCCCATTGATGTACGAGTACAAAATAAATGTCCAGTAACATCCGTCAAGTATCTGGGTATGACTATTCGAAATGATTTCAAATGGAATGATCAGATTACACAAGTAACGGGCAAGGCGAACTCTAGATTGCGGTTTATTGGTAGAATTCTGAAGCGATGCAACAAAGGAAATAGCTTACAATACGTTAGTTCGTCCAGTCTTAGAGTATTTTTCGTCTGAATGGGACCCTTACCACCTAGGTCTGATTCAAGAGATTGAGAAGGTCCAAAAAAGAGCGGCAAGATTCGTGACTGGTACAGTTAGCCATCGAGAGAGCGTTGCAGATCTCATTAAAAGTTTGAAGTGGGACACACATGCAGACAGACGACTCGCTAAACGGAAGGGACTGCTCACTAAATTCCGAAATCCGATCTTCGCCGAGGATGTAGAGCATATATTATTACCACCAACTTTCAAATCGCGCAATGATCACCATTCAAAGATAAGGGAAATTAGAGCTCGTTCTGAGGCGTTCAGACAGTCGTTTTTCACTCGCATGATCGGCGAGTGGAACAGAGGATGGGGAATATGACTTTGACGCGAATTGTGCCCTCCGCCACACACCGCTTGGTGGCTAGCGGAATATATATGTAGATGTAGATGTTGAAAAGGTCTCGTACGTTCTGTGGCAGTTATATAGGTCTGAAATATGAACATAAGTTAATAAACGGACGTTATATCTGCACAGAACATAGGTATCAACAGGAATAAAAATAATCTAAGAGACAGAGTACTGTAGATAGTTCAGTTTATTTTATTGTTTCTTTTAATCAAGATACAAATCATACACCCAGCACATATAATTATCAATTTTTATATTATTTATTAGGCACTTTGTGAAGTTAATTGGGGAATGTATGGAACGTACTGTGTTCGTTGAGTGCTGCTCAAAATGTGGAAAGCAAAGAGCTTGCAGTGGAAGAGATTTGTTTCACAGTATCGAAGATCAAGAATTGATCATAACTGTTAAGGTACGCGTTTTGGAGCCAATGTTTACTTGACTTTTTTGTTTCGAATGATCATTCCTATCATATCCCTGAATATGGATAATCACTTCTGAGACACCCTGTATATCCATTTCCTCGAGTGTTTTCATAAATGTTCCTTTCTTGCTTGTATGTGGTATTTTTAGGGCTTTGGTGGCCTCTGATATAGTATGGAGAGTCTCTTCCAAATGCACTGCCACTATGGAATTATTGGTCTCGAACGACTTATGTCTGATGCTGACATTACCTTCCGCCGGACCTATACATTTTTGGCATCTTTCACAGTTAATTTTATAGATCCGACACTGTTGTGTTGTGTAAGGCATCGACCTACTAAGTGTGCACTAACTACAGAGTTTATACCAATGTACACTAGGTAGGGAGTTGATATTTACTGCTGTTGTGTGGCGCATCGACCTATCCAATGTACATTGAATACGGAGTTGATGGTTCAAATGGCTCTGAGCACTATGGGACTTACCATCTGAGGTCATCAGTCCCCTAGAACTTATAACTACTTAAACCTAACTAACCTAAGGACATCACACACATCCATGCCCGAGGCAGTATTCGAACCTGCGACCGTAGCGGTCGCGCGGTTCCAGACTGTAGCGCCTAGAACCGCTCGGCCACCCTGGCTGGCTACGGAGTTGATATTTACTTTAAAAACGTGCCATTCTGTCCGAATGTTTACCAATATACAGTATCGAGGCGTATTTGGCTTCCCTCACAACCTCATCTTCATTAGCCGAGGTAATTTCCCTGCAGTTTCCGCTTTATTTCATTTAACAGTGAAATGAGGAAAAACCTAATTGACTTCCTTTAAGAAATACCTCGTAGGAGCCTGAAGAAAATCAACTAAGCACGTGAGACGTGAAGGGGAAGTGAGTAGCGATACAGTATAGTAGGCGGCGCGCGCTGCTACAAAATGCGGCAGATTTTCCGTGGGGAAGCCATGTATCACTGCCTGCGCGCTGCTCCCCGTTACAACCGGTTGCCATGCGACGCTCAAATTTCAGGAACTTGCGGTATCACGCCGCACGACCGCTAAAATAAGTCGGAGTTTTGTTCTGCTTGACATAAATATCCCCTTGGCATGTGAGCTTACTGGAACCGGCCAGTAGGGCGTTACGCTGCCCGCGCCGTACGTGATGCATAGCCGAGCTTTTATACGCAAGAAATACGGCACCGTGTCACAAAGTATCCACGTAAGAAACTGAAACAGAGTCGAACAGGAAGCGTGCCGCTGAAATGTAGGTCAGTAAGGAGCACGAGAACTAACTCAGTTGTACAGGGGTGGGGAAGGGAGTCAGACGTGATCGTTTTGACGGAGCTCTCTGGTATGCGCGTCAAAAGGTTTAGGAAACTACGGAATCAGTCTAGGGATAGTCGGGTGAAGTGTAATGTAGTGGAATGCCATATCTATTAATCAAACCACGAACCCGCAATTGGCTAGCAAGAAAAGGTTATTCGCGTCTTCATCAACTAATTGTAAAATAAGCGCCCGCATCTCGTGGTCGTGCGGTAGCGTTCTCGCTTCCCACGCCCGGGTTCCCGAGTTCGATTCCCGGCGGGGTCAGGGATTTTCTCTGCCTCGTGATGACTGGGCGTTATGTGCTGTCCTTAGGTTAGTTAGGTTTAAGTAGTTCTAAGCTCTAGGGGACTGATGACCATAGATGTTTAGTCCCATAGTGCTCAGAGCCATTTGAACCATTTTTGTAAAATAAGCAATATGCAGCCCTACACGACGGAATGGCAGGAAAACACATGCTGGAGAGAGGCAACGCAAAAGTATTTCCTCGGTGGATTATCGTGTCCACTTAATTACAGGGTTCTCCGTGAAGTCAAAAGTCACTGTTTGGCTGAGATAAAAACTAATTTCAAGAATGACTCTCTCTCTCTGTCTCTCTCTATGTTACTTTTGACAAAGATTTTATTTTTTGATGAGGACAGAAAAGTATAACACATGCCGTGAAATATTTTCAGTACTAGTATTGCCACACACTTAGCGTTTCCGTTAGAGCGTGAAAAAGTGTAACAGGAAATAGAGAATGCTCCAATGAACAATTTGAGGTAGGGAATCTGAGATTGGAGAAGCCAGCTTAAGGAAATATGGAAGTAAACTTGTCTACCGTTTTGTCAAGTATTACAGTTTTCCGCTTATTTATAACCAACATTCATACAAGTTTACACACACTGTGCTGTTTATTTATATGAACATTCTTTATTTCCTGCAAGGAAACAAGGACGACGAACCTGTTTACCTGAAAGTCAAGATGCAGGTGTTGTTTACTTTACTTGTCCATCAGGTGGCTGTGTTTATCGTATTTATATTGTCCCATGACTGAACGTGCTATGAATCAACGACAGACCCATTCATTACTCAGTGCTATTCAGAGACCTACAGCACAATACGATGGAGCAATACCGGTACAGTATTTCATGGTCGCTGGTTGGAACGATAGGTCCTATTCCATGGACTGGAAGGTCATCTGACCTGAATCCGCTTGATTATTTCGTATGGGGATATCTAACGTCACTTGTCTATGAGACCCTAGTGGATACGGAGATGCAATTAGTTGCCAGAATTGTAACTGCCTGTGATGCGATTCGAAACACACCAGGCATTTTTGTCAGGGTGTGTCAGAATCTCGTTCGCCGATGTCATGCTGGCATTGAGGTTGATGGCCGTCAGTTTCAGCACATTTTGTAAGATACAGTACAAATGGTACGTTCATTGTGTCAATTATGGTATTTGCAGTTAACTAATGCAAATAAAAATACACGGTAATGTGTTTTTGTTTCTATTATCTCCTTAAGCTGGCTTTTCCGACGCCATGTTTCCTACCTCACATTGTTCAGTGGAGCATCCTCTATGCCACGTTAAATTTTTGCACGCTCTTACGAAAACACCCTATATTTATGAATGTAGCCGCGTACAGTCCGTTAAATAACGCAATCGCAGTAAACAAATGATGGTGTAGTAGGACCTAATTTATTCTAAAATCTGTATTTTGTCCCGAAACTGAAGAGTCCTTTTCTTTAACGTTTATTTTAGAGTGTTAATTGTCTTCCTGAAGCTTGTTTCGTCCAATAATTCTTAATACGCTACTTTTTTTTGTTTTATTGCTGCTTTGTTTCAACAAAAACTTTTGCCGTAAGGGGATTTCTTGTATCTTAACGGAAAGAAAATACAATTTCGTGTCAGGATGTGATTGTTACGTATACAATACAGAACGTTTCAAAGACAAGAAGAACATTTTTTTCTCAGCCACAGTCCACAAGACAAAACAAGAATGCAGAAAGAGTTGCATGTAATGTTCCATCGGCGACTAGCTACAAATTCCACTTGGGGAAGGATTAGGAAATAAATAAACCGTACCATTTTCAAAGGAACCATCACAACATTTCCTTTCAGCGGTTTAAGTAAACCACGGAAAACCTAAATCTCGATAGCCGGACAGGGGTTTGAACCAACAAAGCCGGCCGGTGTGGCCGTGCGGTTCTAGGCGGTTCAGTCTGGAACCGCGTGCCCGCTACGGTCGCAGGTTCGAATCCTGCCTCGGGCATAGATGCGTGTGATATCCTTAGGTTAGTCAGGTTTAATTAGTTCTAAGTTCTAGGCCACTGATGACCTCAGATGTTAAGTCGCATAGTGCCCAGAGCCATTTGAACCATTTGAACCACCCATTCGCTGTTTTAATACTGCTCGATGGTTCACAAAAAGTCCCTCCAGAAACAGGCAATACCGTTCTCTCTTCGATGCCTTGAGTAAATGTCACTGCTCATAGGCTCATAGCACACCTGCTATGTACAAAATGGTTCAAATGGCTCTGAGCACTATGGGACTTAACATCTGAGGTCATCAGTGCCCTAGAACTTAGAACTACTTAAACCTAACTAACCTAAGGACATCACACACATCCATGGCCGAGGCAGGATTCGAACCTGCGACCGTAGCGGTCGCGCGGCTCCAGACTGTAGCGCCTAGAACCGCTCGGCCACCCCGGCCGGCTGCTATGTACACTGAGAAGACGAAAGCCATGGGATAACGGTATGCACATATACAGATGGCAGGAGTGTGGCGCACGCAGTGTATAGAAGTGCATTGGATCGGCGGAGCTGTCATTTGTTCTCAATTGAACCTTGTCAAAAGGTCTCTGACGTGATTACATCCGCACGACAAGAAATAAAAAGCTCTGAACGTGGAATGGTAGCTGGAGATAGACGGGTGGGACATTTCATTTTGGAAATCGTTAGATAATTCAATATTCCGAGATCCACAGTGTCAAGAGTTTGCCAAGAATACCAAATTCCAGGCATTACCTCTCACCATGGACAACACAGTGGCCGACGGCCTTCACTTAACGACGGGGGGCAGCGGCGATTACGTAGAGTTGACGGTGCTAACAGTCAAGCATTATTCCGCGAAATAACCGCAGAAATCAATGTGGGCGTAGGACGAACGTATCCGTTAGGTCAGTGCTGCGAAATGTGGCGTTAATGGGCTAAGGCAGCAGACGACTGATGCTAGCGCCTTTGCTAACAGCACGACATCGCCTGCAGCGCCTCTCCCGGGCTCGAGACCATATCGGTTGGACCCTAGACTACTGGTAAACCTTGGCTTGGTCAGATTAGTCCCGATTCCAGTTGGTAAGAGCTGATGATAGGGTTCGAATGTGACGCAGACCGCAAGGAGCCATGGATGCAAGTTGTCAACAAGGCACTGTGCCAGCTCTGTAATAGTGTAGCTGTGTTTACGTTGAATGGGCTGAGCACTCTGGTCCAACTGTACCGATCAGTCACTGCGACTGGCTACGTTCAGCTACTTGGAGACAATTTTCAGCCATTCAATGACTTCATGTTCCCAAACAAAGATGGAATTTTTATGGATGGTAATGCTCCATGTCAACAGGCCAAAATTGTTCGCGATTGGTTTGAACAACATTCTGGACAATTCGAGCGAATGGCTGGCTCTGAGCACTATGGGACTTAACATCTATGGTCATCAGTCCCCTAGAACTTAGAACTACTTAAACCTAACTAACCTAAGGACAGCACACAACACCCAGCCATCACGAGGCAGAGAAAATCCCTGACCCCGCCGGGAATCGAACCCGGGAACCCCGGGCGTGGGAAGCGAGAACGCTACCGCACGACCACGAGATGCGGGCCTCGAGCGAATGGTTTAGCCACTCAGTTACAGTGAGATGACAAAATTCATGGGATAACTTTTAATATCGTGTCGGACCTCCTTTTGGCCGGCCTATAGTGCAGCAACTCGAGATGGCATGGACTCAACAAGTCGTTGGAAGTTCCTCGCAGACATACTGAGCCATGCTGCCTCTACAGCTGTCCATAATTTTGAAACTGTTGCCGCTGCAGGATTTTGCGCACGAGCTGACCTCTCGATTACGTCCCACAAATGTTCTATGGGATTCGTGTAGGGCGGTCTGGGTGGCCAAACCTTTCGCTCGAAAGGATTGGAAAAGGGCACAGGTCATCCCCGTTTTCAAGAAGGGACGTCGAACAGATGTGCAGAACTATAGACCTATATCTCTAACGTCGATCAGTTGTAGAATTTTGGAACACGTATTGTGTTCGAGTATAATGACTTTTCTGGAGACTAGAAATCTACTCTGTAGGAATCAGCATGGGTTTCGAAAAAGACGGTCATGTGAAACCCAGCTCGCGCTATTCGTCCACGAGACTCAGAGGGCCATAGACACGGGTTCACAGGTAGATGCCGTGTTTCTTGACTTCCGCAAGGCGTTCGATACAGTTCCCCACAGTCGTTTATTGAACAAAGTAAGAGCATATGGACTATCAGACCAATTGTGTGATTGGATTGAGGGAGTTCCTAGATAACAGGACGCAGCATGTTATTCTCAATGGAGAGAAGTCTTCCGAAGTAAGAGTAATTTCAGGTGTGCCGCAGGGGAGTGTCATAGGACCGTTGCTATTCACAATATACATAAATGACCTGGTGGATGACATCGGAAGTTCACTGAGGCTTTTTGCAGATGATGCTGTGGTGTATCGAGAGGTTGTAACAATGGAAAATTGTACTGAAATGCAGGAGGATCTGCAGCGAATTGACGCATGGTGCAGGGAATGGCAACTGAATCTCAATGTAGACAAGTGTAATGTGCTGCGAATACACAGAAAGATAGATCCTTTATCATTTAGCTACAAAATAGCAGGTCAGCAACTGGAAGCAGTTAATACCATAAATTATCTGGGAGTACGCATTAGGAGTGATTTAAAATGGAATGATCATATAATGTTGATTGTCGGTAAAGCAGATGCCAGACTGAGATTCATTGGAAGAATCCTAAGGAAATGCAATCCGAAAACAAAAGAAGTAGGTTACAGTACGCTTGTTCGCCCACTGCTTGAATACTGCTCAGCAGTGTGGGATCCGTACCAGATAGGGTTGATACAAGACATAGAGAAGATCCAACGGAGAGCAGCGCGCTTCGTTACAGGATCATTTAGTAATCGCGAAAGCGTTACGGAGATGATAGATAAACTCCAGTGGAAGACTCTGCAGGAGAGACGCTCAGTAGCTCGGTACGGGCTTTTGTCAAAGTTTCGAGAACATACCTTCACCGAGGAGTCAAGCAGTATATTGCTCCCTCCTACGTATATCTCGCGAAGAGACCATGAGGATAAAATCAGAGAGATTAGAGCCCACACAGAGGCATACCGACAATCCTTCTTTCCACGAACAATACGAGACTGGAATAGAAGGGAGAACCGATAGAGGTACTGAAGGTACCCTCCGCCACACACCGTCAGGTGGCTTGCGGAGTATGGATGTAGATGTAGATGTAGAAGTGTCCATAATATTCTCCAAACCAACGTGAACATTTTTGGCCAGGTGACATGGCGCAGTGTCACCCATAAAAACTGCGTCGTTGTTTGGGAACATAAAGTCCATGAATGGCAGCAAATGAACTACAAGTAGCCGAAAATAACCATTTCCAGTCGATGAGAGGTGTAACCACAGCACACACCATTATAAAGCCACCACCAGCTTGTACAACTCTTTGTTGACAACTTGGGTCCATGGCTCTTGAGGTCTGCACCACACTCGAACCCTACCATCGGCTCTTACCAACTGAAATCGGGACTCGTCTGACCAGGTCACGGGTTTGCAGTTATCTAGGGTCCAACCGAGTCACAAGCCCAGGAGACGCGCTGCAGATGTTATCGTGCTGTTAGCAAAATCATTCGCGTCGGTAGTTTGCTGCCATAGCCTATTAACTCCAAAAATTCACCGCACTGTCCTAACGTACTCGTTCGTAGTACGTTCCACGTAGATTTCTGCGGTTATTTCACGCCGTGTTGCTTGTCTGTTATCACTGGCAACTCTACGCTAACGCTGCTGCTCTCGGTCGCTAAGTGAAAGCCATCGACCACTGCGTTGTCCATAGTGAGAGGTAATGCCTGAAATTTTGTACTCTCGGTGCTCTTTTGAGACTGTGGATCTTTGAATACTGATTTCCCTAACGATCTCCGAAATGGAATGTCGGTGCGTCGATCTCCAACTACCACTCAAGGTACAAAGTCTAGTAATTCCCGTTGTGAGGCGATAATCAAGTCAAAAACCCTTTTACATGAATCAACGGAGTACAAGTGACAGCTCCGCGAAAGCATTGCCCTTTTGTACCTTGTGTACGCGACGCTACCGCCATCTGTATACATGCATATCGCTATCCTGTGACTTTTGTCGCCTCAGTGTAGCCCAGAGGTTCGTTCTAGCACAAAATCATACACCGGCAACACTTTCCCAATTGTGGACGGCAGCATAGTTCAGTATTTCTGCAGAGGACTTTCTATGACTTGTTGAGTCCACGTCACCTCGAGTTATTGCAGTAGGCCAGGCAAAAGGATGTTCGACAGGATATTAGGGGGTATTCCACAATTTTAAGTCACCGCAGTGTAAATTATACGTACGCGAGGCACTCTTGGACCCCTTCTCCTCTGTCTTCGTGTGGCTCCTTCCCCACAAACACAGCCTCAGTTTCTCACCAAAACCACATTTCTTCGCCTTCCGTGCTGCACATGCTACTAATTTTAGTTAAAAATACGTTTATAAAGTACAACAAATAACTGTTCAGAAGGACCACCCACGTTAATGTCAAGAAATACGGAAGAACATATTCGGCATGGAGAGGCAGAAGCTGACGGCTTTCCACCATGATACGACCCACTGTGTGTAAGACTGCTGTGTATGGGGTTGGCTATTACCTAATATAAATCTATGGGTTAATCTAGTACAAATGACGCGGAGGCGACGGTGGGCGGGGGATTCTTCCCAGGAAGAACAGAGAGAGGAATGCCATGCAGCCATAGTTTCTCTATACTGCGGAGTTTTATTCAGAGGGCAGTATGCCATTCCATCTCCGAGAGAGAAGAAGCTTTATCGGCGCCTGTGATCGTCAAAACGGGTGTTGAGCTAGTAATCGCTGCCCTAGACAAACTGTCAGGTAGTTCATTCCCAGAGATATTCACATGACCTGTGACCCAGAGACAGCTGAGCAGGTAGTATGACTTAGAGGAGAGATTGCGAATAGTCGATAAGGGTAATATCAGTAGCCTGGAGATTCCTCATTGAGAATGAGATTTTCACTCTGCAGCGGAGTGTGCGCTATATGAAACTTCCTGGCAGATTAAAACTGTGTGCCCGACCGAGACTCGAACTCGGGACCTTTGCCTTTCGCGGGCAAGTGCTCAACTGGCAGAAGTAAAGCTGTGAGTACCGGGCGTGAGTCGTGCTTCGGTAGCTCAGATGGTAGAGCACTTGCCCGCGAAAGGCAAAGGTCCCGAGTTCGAGTCTCGGTCGGGCACACAGTTTTAATCTGCCAGGAAGTTTCATTCCTCATTGAGTTACTATGAATTAAACGCGGTCGATGGAAATTCGTTTAATGCAACATTTGGCTCTGTTAATGGTTCTCAGATCCGCCGTACGTACACTACATGTTACCTGAAACGAATACTGTTCTTGTTTGGCAGGAGGTGTAGGATCATATCACGTCTGTCCTTGGTTTCAGAGCTGCCAGTGTAAATGACGGTAGTATCCTACTGCTCATGAAGAACTCAGAGGAACAGACACTGGAAGGTCGTGAGGATGACTGAAACTTTAGATCCTTGTGACAGATCGGTCCTAATTCGTGGGCTGGGTACTAATCAAGGGGGAGAGCACGATATTATACGGGGAGCACACAAGAAGGGAGCTGGAGGAGTTCCCGTCAAAGGGCCTCTAGGAGTATTCCGACGGGGGAGGGCGAGTGTTAGGGGGTCGATAACCCTGTTAATATCGTCGGAAACGAAAAGGTAAGAGCCCCACTTTGGTCTGGAGACTAGTCTAGAAGGCGCCAGTGGTCGCTCTCACTCCTCGACGATGTACTGGGTCCAGTAATTTCAAAGCTGAAAGTGTCACAGGGCCATAAACCAGGTACCCACAGTCCAGTTGGTACGAGACGAGGGCCCAGTAAATACGGAGTTGAGCAGCATGAGCCACACTCCAAAAGTTGTGGGCGAGGAAGCATAGAGCATTAAGTTTTCGCCTGCAGCTGGTTTTAAATTGACGAATATGGGGCAGCTATGACAGCTTTTTATCAAAGAGGAGTCTCAGAAATCGAGACTATTCAACAAAATCCATCGTCCAGAGTTCTTTGTCAGGACAGACTGTATTACAATGGTAGCAATACATAACTCGCGTTTTCGCGGGAGAAAATTAGACGTCTTGGGCAATAATCCTAATGGAGACCCTCCAATTGGCTCCTTTGAGTTGACATTAAGGCAGGGCTACAGATTGGGAGTTATATCAAAAGCAAAAGTCGTTGACGTAAAGTGCAGGGGTAATCACTGCTTCGGCAGAGGTTACTAGTCGGTTGATAGTGATAATAAAGAGTTTAACACTCAGCACAGAACTTCGGGAGACATTGTTCTCTTGGACAGATGAGCAGCTAAGAAATGTACCAAGTCTAACCTGAAATGATCGCAGGGATAAAAACGGACGAACAAAATTGGTGGGGAGCATTGAAAGGCCCAGTCATGGAGAGTAAGTAAAATGTCATGCCGGCAACCAGTATCTCATTGCCTTATGTGAGTCGAAAAAGAAAATTCGCTTTCTGGAAAAGTCTATTGGCTTGATGTTTCCAACCTAACCAGCGGGTTACTTGTGGACCGTCCCTCCTGGAAATCTCACTGGTAGGGGGGAAGAGGTCCCACGATTAGAGAACCAGCATAATTGTCGGGTTACCATACATTCAAGAAGTATGCAAGGGCACATTGGTGAGACTAATCGATCGGTATTTGTCGATGGAATTTCAGTTTTTGCCTGCTTTAAAGATAGAGATGAGTACACTGTATTTCCATTGTGAACGGCAAACACCTATTCGCCATATACGGTTGAAGACTCTGAGTAGGAGTCTGTGAGTCACATTCAGATGTTGGGTCATCTGATTATCAATCGCATCAAGGCCTGCGGCCGTATCGTGGGACGAGGCAAGAGCAGGACGCAGCTCTCATTCAGTGAAATGTTTATCATATACATTAGGGTTACGGCAGGCAAAGGTTAGAGGGATGGCTTTAATTTGTCTTTTATGCGTTCGAAAGCTAGCGGGGTAAGATGAAGCAAAGTGGGTCGCGAGGTATCCAGCAAGAACAGACGTATCAGTAGAAATACCACCACGAACCAGGAGACATGGAACAGTTGTTGATCTCTGAAAATCCAGTGGACTTGATCCCCACATGGGATGAAGACGCATATGTTCGCGAGGAGGAGACGTAGCACCCCCATCATTCCTTCTTACTGCGTTTAATTAGGTTGCGAGTCTTTGTACAGATACCTTTACATCAAAACGATGAAGGCTGTTGGTAAAGAATCTCTCTTTAAATGTTCAAAAGCCTTTCGACGGTCCTGAATACCTTTTTCCACGTCTTTGGTCTACCATGGTATGGTCTGCCGGTGGAGGGGGCTGGAAGGAAGGATAACAGCAGGTAAAGCGGCGCGAGTCTCGCCGAAAACGTCTCCACAATCGTATATACTAACTGACCGAGAGGGGGCGAAGGTGACTACAGAGGTATACAGCGGACAGCTGGCATTTCTGAGAGTCCAGAGTAGCTGTTGTTCCATCAAGTGACAGGAACACCGGGAAGCGTTCACAGTCACAAAATGTTTCGTATAGCGACCAATATAGTGAAGACACGAGATTGGCAGATGAAGTCGATAGCTTGGCACTAAAGCGGGTACCGGTCCCGATTTTGAGGAGACCCAGATCAATATCAAAAAGAAGTCAGTCAATCAGAACGATGTAATCTTCCACAGGAGTTGGCGTGCACTGAAACCATTGAATAAGGCAAAGGGGGTCTAAATTTGTCGGATTAAGGTGGTAATCTCAAGATTATGGAAGTGCTCTACCTATGGACAGATAACTGTTCAAATGGTAATCACTGGGATCGTTCACAATCACACTGCTATTCCTTCCAATGCGTTACGCAGAGTAACTTTAAGTGGAATGACCATATAAAGCAAGTAATAGGAAAAGCAGATGCCAGACTGAGATTCCTGGGAAGAATCTTAACGAAATGTACCTCATCCACGAAGGAAGTGGCTTATAAGCCGCTTGTTCGACCGATTCTTGAGTATTGTTCATTAATATGGGGTTATTACCAGGTAGGATTGATAGAAAAGAGAGAGATGATCCAACGAAGAGCGGCGCGTTTCGTCACAGGATCGTTTAGTCGGTGCGAGAGCGGTATTGAGATGCTCAACAAACTCCATTGGGGGACTATACAAGAGAGATGTTGTGCATCAGTGAGAGGTTTAATATTGAAATTTCGAGAGAGCACTTTCCAGGAGGAGTCTGACAACATATTACTTCTTTCCACATACATTTCGCATAATGACCACGACGAGAAAATAAGTGTTATTAGAGTGAATAAAGATTCTTACTGACAATCATTATTTCCAGGTCCCATTCGCGAGTGCAATAGGGGAGAGGAATTACTTAGAGGTACCAAAAGTACCCGCTGCCATACATTATTAGGTGGCTTGCGGAGTATGCTGTGTCCGCAGCTCGTGGTCGTGCTGTAGCGTTCTCGCTTCGCGCGCCCGGGTTCCCGGGTTCGATTCCCGGCGGGGTCAGGGATTTTCTCTGCCTCGTGATGACTGGGTGTTGTGTGATGCCCTTAGGTTAGTTAGGTTTAAGTAGTTCTAAGTTCTAGGGGGACTGATGACCATAGATGTTAAGTCCCATAGTGCTCAGAGCCATTTGAACCATTTTTGAGTATGCTGTAGATGTAGATGTGTGGAGAGTAATCCACTCACTGACGCCACCCGTTCAAACCGCTCCAGATAATCTCTCGATGCTAGTATGGTTCCGACAAAAGGCACAGTAACCTAAAATAGTTGGACAATGTGCATCAGTGAAATGCGTTCCTTGGAGAGCAACATTGACCGCAGAGCAGGAGGACCACAAGACAAGAGGGCCTATCTGGTACATCACCTAATTTACTTGCGCGACTGCCAGAGGTAGACGTCATGGGAATGGAAGGAGACCACGATTTTAAATTTTTTAGGAAGTGAATCGCACTCAGAATGGAGGATGACGACTCTGCAGTCAACGTTGTTGTCTGGCGGGCTTCGACGTACGCAGTATATGACGTTGAGTCCTTTTTCTCCAAATTTTCGTGTAATTCCTCATCCGTCTGTAGCGTTCAGTCCCGATGAAATGTTAAACACTGTACCATGTCCAGGCCCTTATTGGGTGTTACGGTAGTACTTACATCATCAAGTTTCTTGCAAGGGAGTACCACTCGGGACTGGCTAGGATTCGCTGTTTTAATTAAGAAGGAATCACTTCGTAATTTGCTGAGGGAAGAGATTGCTCCAAACATATTTCGATATTCTCTACGAATAAAATCGGCTTAGTACATAAAAAGGACCTCCATCAGTCCGGGTGTAAATCGAGGACTGGAGGAATAAGAATCTATAGTTCGTTTGATTTTGCTTTCTTCCCATGGTATATCACGTTGAAGTATTCTGGTCTGTCTGAAGAGATATTTAGAGCCGCAAGGTCACTTGTTGATAGCTTTGGTCTTTTCACTGTGCGAGATATCCGCCCCGATGCCGCCTACTTTGAAAGAGAGCTCTACCCAAGGGCACTGTCCAACCAGAGTAATGGCCATCTTTTTTAATGGCCATTGCCTTGAGTTCAGGAGCCCCCAAACGAACGGGACCTACTCCTCAGCATTTAACAGCTCGGTCATTAATAGTGCGTTCCCTGCATAGTCGGGATACTACACTGTACGGCTGTCAAGCATGAACTTCATAAAATCCCCGCTAACATAGGAATGTACAGAGCTATGTAAAATCAATGGCACTTTAAGCTGCATGAAAGATACATACCAGGTGCTGGAGATACAGAGAAATCATTCCATCTCCTTCGCTCGCTGAGACACAGGCATACACGCGGAGTTTCTGCTTATCTGTACGATGTTGTGGACTTCGTAACCGTTTTATGTAGACATTTCATTTAGGTAAATAAAGATCAGCGACACTGCCTGTGCAGCCTTTAATGGAAAGTGTGAATCACAATTATATCATAGCACTTCCCCAAGGTTACGAGCTAATATGACGCACTCTCGTAACACACGACGACAGGCAAAGTCTAATAAAAAGTAAAATACATAAACTAACCTTTTTAAGACATCCAAGCACGTGGTATGCTCCATCAGAAGAAAATAAACGACCTGTCACATAGATACGCCTATATGTGAAATATGCAACCCTTGTGAGATGCGATGAGTGAGGGAGTAACAACAATACAGTACAATCTACAACCTGTCTTCTCTCTATGAATTTTAAGCGCGTTGTTTATAGAAATCTACTCATGTTAATTTGTTGTGTGTATATACCCTGCGGCTTTAGAATATGGCATTTCAGGTACAACTTTCATCAGAACGATAATGATGGAAGCTGAATAATGAATTAAAATTAAAATTCTTCAGAACGTTTGAACATTTCTCCATTAACTTTTCATAACCGACGACATGGAATTCTAACCTGATATTCATTCGAATCTCCTGGATGGCATCTTCGTTTTTTTTTTTTTTTTTTTTTTTGCGCTTTTATAATTCTTGACGCTTTTGACGTAGTTCTTGATACAGGATACATTTTAATCCAGCCCATATACAATAAATCCAAATATAGCTCCAACTTTTTTCATTCTCCTCCTCAGAGACGTGTGTTTCGAGTGAAGTCTGGAATTTGTAATAGGCTAATTTTTCTTGTGAATTAAAGGTTAAAGTCATCGTTTCCACCGTGTTCTTTATTACTCTCCTTCGAAAGTTTCATCCAATGTGTGTACACAACTAACCATTTCGCCTTAAAAGGCGAATTTCAAATGCAATAAATTTATTTGGCCGTTTTTTTTCGAATAAAGACTAAGTGATCTACGCGTCTTTATTCGAAAAAATCCACAATGATCGAAGACTCATCTAGAGAATGTATTTACTTCATCAGTAAGTTGATTCCAGGTGAGACCAACATTAGTTGATTTTTTCTTTATGAGAAGTCTGAGCGATTTGTATGACAGTATTCGTAAAGGTCCACGACTGTAGACTCATTAAGGGGATGTCTTTCATTTATTAATATTGGGCAGAAATGCGTCAGTTGTATATATGTATTGAATAAAACGTTGCAGATAAAGAAATAAAGAGCCGAGATGTAAGCAACGGCTTGAACCTTTAAAAAATTCTCGGCTGTGGTACCTCCTGTGCAGAAAGGTCTTTACTTCTAATTTTTTCCCAAATTCGTCTTCAGCAAAAGCGCACATCACTTAAAACGAACCATTTCACTGATTTACCTAGACGATTACCCTATTAATGTTACAATGAAAGGTAGACCCGAGATTACATTAAATGCCACTATCCCTCTGAATTTGTAAGCCTATACTGGGTATACGCCTGTCGGCGTATGTTACCAGCGCATCTGGGATGTTAATGCGGCTGCCTAAATTCGCACCGAGCTCCGCTTACATCTACAGGGCGTAACAAAAAGGCATGGCCAAACTTTCAGGAAACAGTCCTCACATGTAGAGAAATAAAATGTGTCACGTGGATATGGCCCCGGAAACGTTTTATTTCCATGTTAGAGCTCATTTTATACTTCTCTTGATAATTACGGTAATCATGGAAACACACTGAAACGGAATGTACCAGAAACGTTATCTTACATGAAATGTTCCAAATACTCTCGTGGTCACGTTTAGCTCGAATCTACACTAAGTTGTTATTCTTCCGTTCACCGCCATTGTTTGTTGTCCCAGCTGAACGAAGCTAATGTTGACATGTGACTAACTTCGTTGCTCGGGTCGGCCGCTGTGATCGAGTGGTTCTAGGCTCTTCAGTCCGGAACCACGCGGCTGCTACGGTAGCAAGTTCGAATCCTGCCCCGGGCATGGATGTGTGTGCTGTCCTTAGGTTAGTCAGGTTTAAGTACTTCTAAGTCTAGGGGACTGATGACCTCAGATGTTAAGTCCCTTAGTGCTTAGAGCCATTTGAACAATTTCGTTGTTCTAATAACATCAATTACGTAGCGTCAGCTATTTAGTGTTCATCAAGGACTGTGCAGGTACGTAGCATTATCTGTTTAGTGTTCATCACGGACTGTGGAAGCACGTAGCGTCAATTTTTTAGGGTTCATCACTGTGTTTGTTGAAGGTACAGTGCAATGGAAATGTACTCAAATGCACAGTTGGCAGACGCCCACTTGGTGTAGAGATTAGCAGGTGGTAGGGGCAGTGGCCCTCAACGTTTACATCGGGGGCATCGGGGGGATTTCCAGAACGACGGTGCTCTGACAGGAAGACGTTTGAAGAATGAGACGTTTAAGCCTACCACTCGCGACTGGGGGATTTCTAGAAGAACGCTGACGCCTAAACTGGAGGAGGAACTCCTTCGTACAGTTGACGACAATCCTAGTATCAGCGTAAGACAATTAGCTCCAGCAAGTAACAGCGACCACATTACTGTCTGGAGAGTCCTACATGAGAACTTGCTGTATTCACATCATGTACAGCGTGTGCTGGGATACACTTCTGTGAATGGTTCTTTCAACAATGTGTCAACTCTCACGTTAGTACAAATGTGTTACTCACTGATGAGGATTCTTTTCAAGGTGATCCGATTGTAAATATTCACAAATAAGCACGTATGGGCTGTAGAGAATCCTCACGAAATAATGCAATAACGTCATCATCAACGATTTTCTGTCAACGTTTGGCCGGCCGTAGTGGCCGAGCGGTTCTAGGCGCTACAGTCTGGAACCGCGTGACCGCTACGGTCGCAGGTTCGAATCCTGCCTCGGGCATGGATGTGTGTGATGTCCTTAGGTTAGTTAGGTTTAAGTAGTTCTAAGTTCTAGGGGACTGATGACCTCAGAAGTTAAGTCCCATAGTGCTCAGAGCCATTTGAACCATTTGTCAACGTTTGGGCCGACATTGTTGGTGACTGTTAGAGCCACATGTTCTTCCACCCAGGCTCAACCGAGAAATTTACCATGCTTTCTTAGAAAATATTCCACCTGTTCGTGCCTTTACGACTGCGATACTATATGTACTTCCTGCACGAAGGAGCTCGTCCTCATTTCAGTGTTACTGTTCGTAGGGTGCAAAATAACCTGTTTCGTAATAGATGGAAAGACAGAGGTGGACCAATTCCTTGTCCTCCGCCCTTTCCGGTCCTATATCTACACTCCTGGAAATTGAAATAAGAACACCGTGAATTCAATGTCCCAGGAAGGGGAAACTTTATTGACACATTCCTGGGGTCAGATACATCACATGATCACACTGACAGAACCACAGGCACATAGACACAGGCAACAGAGCATGCACAATGTCGGCACTAGTACAGTGTATATCCACCTTTCGCAGCAATGCAGGCTGCTATTCTCCCATGGAGACGATCGTAGAGATGCTGGATGTAGTCCTGTGGAACGGCTTGCCATGCCATTTCCACCTGGCGCCTCAGTTGGACCAGCGTTCGTGCTGGACGTGCAGACCGCGTGAGACGACGCTTCATCCAGTCCCAAACATGCTCAATGGGGGACAGATCCGGAGATCTTGCTGGCCAGGGTAGTTGACTTACACCTTCTAGAGCACGTTGGGTGGCACGGGATACATGCGGACGTGCATTGTCCTGTTGGAACAGCAAGTTCCCTTGCCTGTCTAGGAATGGTAGAACGATGGGTTCGATGACGGTTTGGATGTACCGTGCACTATTCAGTGTCCCCTCGACGATCACCAGTGGTGTACGGCCAGTGTAGGAGATCGCTCCCCACACCATGATGCCGGGTGTTGGCCCTGTGTGCCTCGGTCGTATGCAGTCCTGATTGTGGCGCTCACCTGCACGGCGCCAAACACGCATACGACCATCATTGGCACCAAGGCAGAAGCGACTCTCATCGCTGAAGACGACACGTCTCCATTCGTCCCTCCATTCACGCCTGTCGCGACACCACTGGAGGCGGGCTGCACGATGTTGGGGCGTGAGCGGAAGACGGCCTAACGGTGTGCGGGGCCGTAGCTCAGCTTCATGGAGACGGTTGCGAATGGTCCTCGCCGATACCCCAGGAGCAACAGTGTCCCTAATTTGCTGGGAAGTGGCGGTGCGGTCCCCTACGGCACTGCGTAGGATCCTACGGTCTTGGCGTGCATCCGTGCGTCGCTGCGGTCCGGTCCCAGGTCGACGGGCACGTGCACCTTCCGCCGACCACTGGCGACAACATCGATGTACTGTGGAGACCTCACGCCCCACGTGTTGAGCAATTCGGCGGTACGTCCACCCGGCCTCCCGCATGCCCACTATACGCCCTCGCTCAAAGTCCGTCAACTGCACATACGGTTCACGTCCACGCTGTCGCGGCATGCTACCAGTGTTAAAGACTGCGATGGAGCTCCGTATGCCACGGCAAACTGGCTGACACTGACGGCGGCGGTGCACAAATGCTGCGCAGCTAGCGCCATTCGACGGCCAACACCGCGGTTCCTGGTGTGTCCGCTGTGCCGTGCGTGTGATCATTGCTTGTACAGCCCTCTCGCAGTGTCCGGAGCAAGTATGGTGGGTCTGACACACCGGTGTCAATGTGTTCTTTCTTCCATTTCCAGGAGTGTATATGACTTCTATTTGTTGGGGGCATTTGATAGCTCTTGGGTACGGAGCCCTGATATAAGGTGTATCGGGTCTTCGTGCCCGTATTGTGGGAGGCTGTGAGGCAACACTTCTTAGTGATACATCAGTACATCTACATCTACATCTACATCTACATGGTTACTGTGCAATTCACACTTAAGTGCCTGGCAGAGGGTTCATCGACCCATTTTCATACTACTTCTCTACCATTCCACTCTCGAATGGCCCGTGGGTAAAAGGAACACCTAAATCTTTCCGTTCGAGCTCTGATTTCTCTTATTTTATTATGATGATCATTTCTCCCTACGTAGATGGGTGTCAACAAAATATTTTCGCATTGAGAAGAGAAAGTTGGTGATTGAAATTTCGTAAATAGATCTTGCCGCAAAGAAAACCGCCTTTGTTTCAGTGACTGCCACCCCAACTCGAGTATCATATAGTGATACTCTCACCCCTATTGTACGATAACACGAAACGGGCTGACCTTCTTTGCACTTTTTCGATGTGCTCCGTCAATCCTACCTGGTAAGGATCCCACACCGCGCAGCAGTATTCTAGCAGAAGACGGACAAGTGTGATGTAGGCTGTCTCTTTAGTGAGTCATTGCGGCGGTGCGTTTACATATTTTGTATATTGCTTTGAGAGAAGCGTTTCTTGCTGTGCTGGTCCGTTCTTCTCCAGTGTGCTTCACACGTTTAATGTGTTGAAGAGTTGTAGAAACAGAGCTCTAAAATGGAAATAAAGCGTTTGCGGATCGCTGTCTACATAGCATATTTTCTTCCACTGCGTGCGAGGAATGTGTTCTGAAAGTCTGGCCATACCTTTTTGTCTTTTTCTTACACCTTGTACACTCCACAAGTCACCTCATGGTGTGAGGCCCGGGGCAGGATTCGAACCTGCGACCGCAGCGGTCACGCGGTTCCAGACTGAAGCGCCAGAACCGCACGGCCACACCGGCCGGCTCTTTTCCACTGTCCTGTGGCGTGATCACATGGGAGTGCAACGTTAAAATGTGCGTGAATAAACCGACAAAGGGTCCTTCAAAGACCCCCAGTTCGGCAACACCCTCGGTGTCACACACATACCTTTTTTGAGCGCATTAGAAATGTATCCTATGAAATTTCGACACCAAATCAGCCTGGCGGCTGGTCTGGCGCCTGAGGGTTAGGCAACCCTTCGACACTCCTCGAGTTGGGTTTGACTACCTTCAGGCGCAGATGATCGGTTCAGACGAACCAGAGGACCTAGTCAATTCCAGGTAAACACAGTAGCTGAACGTAGCCAGTCCCAGTAACTGATCGGTACAGTTGGACCAGAGCCCTCAGCCCATTCCACGTAAACACAGATACACTATTGTGGAGCCACCAACGGCTGGCACAGTGCCTTGTTGACAACTTGGATCCATAGCTTCGTGCGATCTGCGTCACATTCGAACCCTACCATCAGCTCTTACCAACTGAAATCTTGACTCATCCGACCACGCCACGGTTTACCGGCCATGTAGGGTCCAACCGATATGGTCACGAGCCCAGGAGATGCACTGCAGGCGATGTTGTGCTGTTCGAAAAGGCACGAGCGTCGGTCGTCTGCTGCCATAGCCCATTAACCCCAGTTTTCGCCGCACTGTCCTAACTAATACGTTCATCGCACGTCCCACATTGATTTCGGCGGACTCCACTGCGAACTCCACTGCTCTCGGTGGTTAAGTGAAGGCCGTCGGCCACTGCGCTGTCCATGGTGAGAGGTAACGCCTGAAATTTGGTATTTTTGGCACACTCTTGAGATTGTGGATCTAGGAATAGTGAATTCCCTAACAATTTCCAACTACCATTCCGCTTTAAAAGTCTTTTAATTCGTTTCATGCCGCTATAATCACGTCGGAAACCCTTTCACACGATTCACCTGAGTACTAATGACAGCTCCCCCAATGCACTGCCCTGTTATACCTTGTGTACGCGATACTATCGTATCTGTATATGTGCATATAACTAACCCATCACTGTTGTCACCTTAGTGTAATGTGCTCACTGTTTGCATTGAACAAGAGTGGAGAGAGAATGTAACCTTATTTCACGCCAGCATTACTAGAAAAGATATCTGAGGAAGTGTGACTGATCCTCACTGTCGCAGTGTTCGAGAAGTGTACTGGATCAAGTATGCTAGGTGTCTTGACGTAGCCACCTCGATGTGGGTAGTCCATAGATTTGACCATTTCACTTGTCGAAAGCTTCCTTGTAATACACGAAGCAAATAGACATCTTGGTATGATATTCCCTTGGCAACTTTGTGAGCTGCCGGATATTTAGGATCTGTTCACGGGATCACTGCATGGAACAAACCCAGTTTGCTCAACGGATGTTTTTGAAAGTAAGGTCTTCTGCCTCTTATTTAGTATGGTGAGCACGATTTTAATGGCGTGGGGGACAAGGACTATCGTTTGATAGTTCGCACAATGAAATGAAGAAACTTTTTTAAACAGTGGCATGAAAAGGGGGTGAAATCATTGGTCCGGTCAGTTACCAGATATCCAGATCTTTTAACATAGCCTACGCATTATTTCCACACACAAGTTATCCATGTTTCTTTAGGGCTTCAGCAATAATTTGACCCTGGCTTGGTGCCTCCTGATACCGCAACTTTTTCAGCGTGTGTTGTACTTCTAAGGACTGCTGGTTCAGTTTCTTTCGCGCTCTGGTACCTCGAGTCCTCAGCGAACGGCTTCATGCAGTATTCACTCCATACTTTGGCAGTGCCCTTTGCGTCTGTGATGATATTCACTCGGTCGGCTTTAATAATCTGAGTCGTGGGTGAAAACTCCCGTGCTAGCATTTGACCTTTCCGTATAGTTCTGAGCTGTGGCTCTTCATCGCCTGTGCCTCTAGCTCTGTGCAAACTTTCTTAGTTTGATCATTCTCATCTTCCCTGCAAGAGTGTTTGATTTCGTTATTCACTTTTTTTATAAGTTGTTCTCGTTGTCTTGTTGAGTCGTTTTCAATCATAGCCGAAGTTTCGTTAGACATCCAGTGATGTCGCTTCACCGTTGTCCTATCCTCATCCAATCTATGTCGCAATTTATCTCTAGGTCAGGTGGTCCAGTGTTTCGAAGTAGTTTTTGGAAAATAATTGGGTCACGTGCTGTCAGCCGTTTCGACTTTATTTTAGCCACTGGGTTACTCAGTTTAATTTTAAGGTACTACGCCTACAGTAGACGGTGACCTGATCACCATTCGGCATCAGGTATTGTTTTAACATAGCGGAAAGAGGTTCTCCTGCGCGACTGCTACGGTCGCAGGTTCGAATCCTGCCTCGGGCATGGATGTGTGTGGTGTCCTTAGGTTAGTTAGGTTTAAGTAGTTCTAAGCTCTAGGGGACTGATGACCATAGATGTTAAGTCCCATAGTGCTCAGAGCCAAAAAAAGAGGTTCTCCTTCTCTTATCAACAAAGATGTAGTCAATTTGGTTCTTGTGATGTTCATTTAGGGAAAGTCACATAAAGAGACGGTGAATGTGATGTTTAAACGCGATATTCGTTATGGAAAAGTTATTGTACGTTGCAAACTGTAGAAATCAGTTGTCTCGCTCATTGCGTATTCGCAAGCCATATTGTCCCACAGTCTCTCGCAAGTGGGTCCGACTTTAGCACTGTTATCTCCCAATATGCACATGACTCCTCTAGGTTTCATGGTACTGATGGTACCTTCTATGTTTTCATAGAAGTCTGCAATTCCTTGGTCGTCTGCAGCATTTGTGGGTAGATATTTCTGCATAAGATGTTATTTATATGGTTTCGTACTGAGGGTGAGGGTCAATATTATCTCGTTGATAGGTCTGTATGCCTTAACATATTGCGACATACTCTTGCTGACAAGAAGCGCGATGCTATTCTGCTCTGTAGAATCCGATCCGGCAATGTATATGACGTGTTCATCAGTTTCAAAATGCCCAGAGCCTTTCCAGTGAGTTTATGATAAGCCACAGACGTCAATAAGTTGCTCCTTTAGTTCTCGTTCCACAACGTGAAATTTCCTCATCTGAAGAAATCCTCTCGTGTTCCATGTAGCTGTTATTTCACGTTTGCGATGTTGATCTGTCCCTGATCACTCAGTAACAGAGTGACCGTGCAAGGCCTGATCGTTCACCTCTGCACGTCCTGTCGCACACCTCACATCGTTTGGCCCTGACCCAAATCGACGCCGATCACTACTCGGATTGCTCGGCATGACATTTTTCGCTTCTTGACTTTTCATGATGCGTTCGTGGGATTTTAATCAGATGCTTTCCCCTTGCTTTCCTGATCTTTATGCCGATTGTGGCCGGGGGTCTCTCCCGCTTTTAGGGGCAGCTTCCCACTCCAAGGAAAAGACGGTGCCCCACGCCTCTTTCCGCTCATCCGCCCTCCGAGGAGGCTTCAATGCTGTTCTTTTGCCAGGGCTACTTGCACATAGATGCGAATGTGTTGTTCATCCTGAATATTATCTCCGGTTTTTTATATTCCGCGTAAGCTATGAAATAGATGGTTCTCTACAGTTGATTTTTTTGACACGTTCTTGGACATTCATTTTATGTCTGTGAGATAAAGGCCCATCTGTGATTTCCAACTCAGCATTTTTTAACTTCGACGTGACATATACATATGTTTATACTGTTATTTTGAAAGCTTTACTTATATTGACACTTAGATATTGTTGATGCTGTCCTTTTGCGCATAGATGCGTATTACTGTAGTTTACTTATTTCTGGTGTTGTAGTTTCTTTCCTACATCTAGCATTTTCTACAGTTAATTTTGTAGTTTGGTAAGTTACTTCAGGATTTTGCAGTTTAGTGTATCATCTAACTCACTAATTTTTAATCAAGGAATACTTATTTAATGATTTTATTAATACATATTACATTTGTACAACGTATAGAAAGGAAATTCGTTATAGTATGTGACAATGGATGTATCTGTTGGTTTTTATCAAATGATTACTGTAAATTGACTTATATAGTATTGTCCTTGATTTCTGTTTTTTTTCGATCTGTCTTTGTACTTGCATGGTTAGTAAGCTGTTTGTGCACACAGTCGCGAAGACAGCGTATAGAGTCGCCGAAACTGGTTGCACTATAATAACATACCATCAAAATGACGGCTGTAGGTGTTTCATTTTATTATTTATACCGATGGTCATTTGTTATGCGATCGCAGTTTAACGTCACGCCCAGGACTAGCTTGCTAGTCATGGGTTCAAATACAGGTGCTGAGAACAGTTAGCTGTCTCTCTGTCCGAAATCATAAGCATTTCTCGATGCACCATCAGGTTCTTCGGCCTTTGCGTTTTGATCTCTTTCTCCTGCCATAATGTTTGTGGAGTCCAATACTATCCTCTTGTTTCCTGTGCTTATCCTTGTTGTGAGGCATCCATAGCAGTTATTAAGTAAAACAAATTGCATCACTGCCATAATATCCTTTATTAATAATCCTACTACGCTGAAGCACCGAAGAAACTGATATAGACATGCGTATTCAAATACAGAGATATGTAAACAGGCAGAAGACGGTGCTGCTGTCGGCAACGCAATATGAGGCAACAAGTGTCTGGCGCAGTTATTAGATCGGTTACTGGTGCTACAATGGGACGTTATTAAGAGTTCAATGAATTTGAACCTGGTGTTGTAGTCGGCGCACGAGCAATGGGACACAGCATCTCCGAGGTAGTGATGAAGTGGGGATTTTTCCCGTACGACCATTTCACGAGAGTACCGTAAATATCAGGAATCCGGTAAAACATCAAATCTCCAACATCACTGGGGCCGGAAAAACATCTTGCAAGAATCGTACCAACGACGACTGAAGAGGAAGTGCAACCCTTCCGCAAATTGCTGCAGATTTCAATACTGGGTCTTCAACAAGGGTCAGCGTGCAAACCGTTCAACGAAACATCATTGATATGAGCTTCCTGAGCCGATAGCTCACTCGTGTACCCTTGATGACTGCACGACACAAACCTTTACGCACCGCCTTGGCCCGTCAACCCCGACATTGGAGTATTGAGGACTGAAACATGTTGCCTGGTTGGACGAGTCTCGTTTCAAATTGTATCGAGAGCATGGACGTGTACGGGTATGGAGACAACCCATTGACTCCATGGACCCTGCATTCGGCAGGGGACTGTTCAAGCTGGTGGAGGCTCTTTAATGATGGGGGGCGTGTACAGTGATACGGGACGCCTGATACGTCTAGATACGACTCTGACAGGTGACACGTACGTAAGCGTCCTGTCTGATCAACTGCGTCCGTTCATGCCCATTTTACATTCTGACGGACTTGGGCAATTCCAGCAGGACAATGCGACATCCCACAAGTCCAGAATTGCTACAAAGTGGATCCAGGAACACTCTTCTGAGTTTAAACACTTCCGCTGGCCATCAAACTCCCAAGACATGAAGATTATTGAGCATATACAGGGTGTTTCAAAAATGACCAGTATATTTGAAACGGCAATAAAAACTAAACGAGCAGTGATACAAATACACCGTTTGTTGCAATATGCTTGGGACAACAGTACATTTTCAGGCGGACAAACTTTCGAAATTACAGTAGTTACAATTTTCAACAACAGATGGCGCTGCAAGTGATGTGAAAGATATAGAAGACAACGCAGTCTGTGGGTGCGCCATTCTGTACGTCGTCTTTCTGCTGTAAGCGTGTGCTGTTCACAACGTGCAAGTGTGCTGTAGACAGCATGGTTTATTCCTTAGAACAGAGGATTTTTCTGGTGTTGGAATTCCACCGCCTAGAACACAGTGTTGTTGCAACAAGACGAAGTTTTCAACGGAGATTTAATGTAACCAAAGGACCGAAAAGCGATACAATAAAGGATCTGTTTGAAAAATTTCAACAGACTGGGAACGTGACGGATGAACGTGCTGGAAAGGTAGGGCGACCGCGTATGGCAACCACAGAGGGCAACGCGCAGCTAGTGCAGCAGGTGATCCGACAGCGGCCTCGGGTTTCCGTTCGCCGTGTTGCAGCTGCGGTTCAAATGACGCCAACGTCCACGTATCGTCTCATGCGCCAGAGTTTACACCTCTATCCATACAAAATTCAAACGCGGGTACCCCTCAGCGCCGCTACCATTGCTGCACGAGAGACATTCGCAGACGATATAGTGCACAGGATTGATGACGGCGATATGCATGTGGGCAGCATTTGGTTTACTGACAAAGCTTATTTTTACCTGGACGGCTTCGTCAATAAACAGAACTGGCGCATATGGGGAACCGAAAAGCCCCATGTTGCAGTCCCATCGTCCCTGCATCCTCAAAAAGTACTGGTCTGGGCCGCCATTTCTTCCAAAGGAATCATTGGCCCATTTTTCAGATCCGAAACGATTACTGCATCACGCTATCTGGACATTCTTCGTGAATTTGTGGCGGTACAAACTGCCTTAGACGACACTGCGAACACCTCGTGGTTTATGCAAGATGGTGCCCGGCCACATCGCACGGCCGACGTCTTTAATTTCCTGAATGAATATTTCGATGATCGTGTGATTGCTTTGGGCTACCCGAAACATACAGGAGGCGGCGTGGATTGGCCTCCCTATTCGCCAGACATGAACGCCTGTGACTTCTTTCTGTGGGGACACTTGAAAGACCAGGTGTACCGCCAGAATCCAGAAACAATTGAACAGCTGAAGCAGTACATCTCATCTGCATGTGAAGCCATTCCGCCAGACACGTTGTCAAAGGTTTCGGGTAATTTCATTCAGAGACTACGCCATATTATTGCTACGCATGGTGGATATGTGGAAAATATCGTACTATAGAGTTTCCCAGACCGCAGCGCCATCTGTTGTTGAAAATTGTAACTACTGTAATTTCGAAAGTTTGTCTGCCTGAAAATGTACTGTTGTCCCAAGCATATTGCAACAAACGGTGTATTTCTATCGCTGCTCGTTTAGTTTTTATTTCCGTTTCAAATATACCGGTCATTTTTGAAACACCCTGTATGAGATGCCTTGCAACGTGCTGTTCAGAAGAGGTCTCCACCCCCTCGTACTCTTATGGATTTACGGACAACCCTGCAGGATTCATGCTGTCAGTTCCTCCCTGTGCTACTTCAGATATTAATGGAGTCCATGCCATGTCGTGTTGCGGTTCTTCTGCGTGCTCGAGGGGCACTACACGATATTATGCAGGTGTACCAGTTTCTTTGGCTCTTCAATTTTTTATTGGAATATAAAACCTGAGTTTCGATGCATCTATCCTAAATCTTAAAATATCTAAGCACAATGTAATAACCATGAACTATAAGACATGGCATCTTTAGATACCAAGTGGCAAAATCACTAATTCGACGGTACGTAATAGCCTTGAACATGAATGCAGAATAACCCAACAGTACATTACAATTAAATTTTGCATGTTCTACCTTACACAAGTGCAAGCTGAAAATACATACGCTCGCTGCATTTACAACATGGACCAGTAATTGCGAACTGTAGTAGGAAGGGCACGTTCCGCTTATAATCGAATACGTAATGACTAGGCAGTGCTTTTTATGTCTCCTACGACTTTCACATCTTTGGGTAACGGATTTTGTACCGTCGTATTTCGTACTCCATGTGTGTTCATTTTAGCTTGCATTTGTGTAGTGGATGCTTGACTGCGATTGTTTATCTCCCGCACGGTATAGATTTTCAGGACCCGCGTGTTACCACATTCACAATTCATTGTGTAAGCTTGACGTCTTGGACAGGGTTTACTAAGACTGTTTACGTATTTCCGTTATGTGCTGAATTGTAGATGGTGGTTATATTCCGTATTCGCATCAATGTTTTAATTATCAGGTTTGTCAACGGATATACCTTCTGTATGGTTTGACGACGCTTTTAAATACGTGACAGTTTGTTATTGCAGGTCAGGGGACTGCGGTAATTGACCTTCTCTGGAAGTGAGTATTTGAGCTTCACTTACGCCTTGGCATTGTGGGTTTACCTCTTAGGCTACTAGTGTTCCGACGTAGGTTATGTTTAGGTATTCGCTCTGACTTGCACTCTTTCGTTTTTTATGACTAATAAGTGGTTTGACCATTTCGTTCTCACGTTCAAGTTCGTTATGTAACGTCGACATGGCGCTTTTGACATGTGCTAACTAAATATGAAATCCCTTACAGTTAACAGTTGTTAGTGTGCATTGGGTATTGAAATGTTATGGGCTTCAGTGTCAAAGGTTTAACCGTAACAGTTAATTTTTCGTAACAGGTCCCATGGCTCAAGTACAATTGGAAGCTGGCAGCTTATACTTTCCCATGTGGCTGCAATTGTCCGCGTCAAAGTGATCTATGCTTCTACGAAACAGTTTTACTGTCGTGGTATTAACTATAATTAATTTCGGTTCATTTATATCTGGTCTGTTTCAGAAATATAATTCCGTTTGATAGAGGCCTGAGGATGAAGGATTAAACCCTTAAAATCAATAGCACTATAAATTAAGGAAATTTTAGAGGAGGTGAAATTTTATTTACTGCTCTCTCCATCTATCTAGAAAGTATTCATTTCGCGTGTTTAGGAATCGCGATGGCATAACTGCAAAAAGGAGAAGACATAATCGACAGAAGGTGAGCAATTCCTAGTTTGTATTTCACCGTACAGATGTTTCAAAGTTTTCATTCAGTAAGCTCACAGCGGATTTCTTTCCCAGACGTTTTCAAGAGGTAGCACTTCTTCTGTATTGACCTCACATTCGACAGAACATTACACAGAGGTGACAACAGCCATGGGATACCTCATGATATCGTGTCGGACCTATTGTTGCCCGGCGTACGAGACATGGACTCAACAAGTCTTTGGAAGTTGCACGCAGAAATATTCCGCCACGCTGCCTCTATAGACGTCCATAATTGCGAAAGTATGGCCGATGCCGGATTTAGTGCACAAACTAACCTCTCGATTATGTCCCACAAATGTTCGATAGGATTCATGTAGGGCGATCTGGGTGGCCAAATCGTTCGCTCGAATTGCCCAAAACGTTTTTCAAACCAATCATCCATAAAAATTCCATCGTTTTTTGGGAACGTGAAGTCCATAAATGGCTGCAAATGATCTTCAAGCAGCCGAACATAAGCAATAACACTCAACGATCGTTTGGTTCGACCAGCGGACACAGTCCATTCCATGTAAACACAGCTCACACTATTATGGAGCCACCACCAGCTAGAATAGTGCCATGGTTTGGTGGGATCTGCGCTGCTCTCGAACCCTACCATCAGCTCTTACCAACTGAAATCGGGGCCAGACCACGATTTTTCTGTCGTCTAGGGTCCAACCGATATCGTCAAGAGTTCGGGACAGGCGCTGCAGGAGATGTAGTGCTGTTAGCAATGACACGCGTTCATCGTCTGCTGCCATACACCATTAACGCCACATTTCGCCGCACTGTCTTAACGGATACATTCGTTGTACCTCCCACATTGATTTCTGCGGTTATTTCACATAGTGTTGCTTGTCTGTTAGCACTGACAACTCTAAAGAAAACGCCGCTGCTCTCGGTCGTTAAGTGAAGTCCGTCGGCCACTGCGTTGTCTGTATGAAATGTAATGCCTGAAATTTGCTATTCTCGGCACACTCATGACACTGTGGATCTCGGAATATTCAATTCCCCAATGAGTTCCGAAACAGAATGTCTCATACACCTGGTCTCATACACACGGTCTGCGCGGCCATAATAACGTTGGAAACTTTTTTACATAAATCACAGGAGTGCGAATGTCAGCTCTTCCAATGCACTGCCATTTTATACCCCGCGAACGCGAAACTGGTGCCATCTGTATATGAGCATACCGCTATCTCGTGACTTGTCACGTTAAGGTATAACGCTCAACAAAAACGAGTGCAAGGCCAGACGAAAGACGGCGCGTTGTTACGTCGGGCGGGTAAGCCTCTGGCCCGCAGCTCATGGCTCCTCAGTAATTCGTTTATGACGTAACGGGGGCGGCCCTCGGCCGGTGCTTCGATTACTCGGAATAGCTGCGAGAAATGTGCCGAGCCAGCTCCTCAGCGCCGGCGCTTCCACCGTAAACATGAATCTCTGCTAACGAGGTTTGCTTAAGGGAGTTTATCCGATAAGCAAGTGTTTGCGCTCGCGCCCAAGTTTCATTCTCTTCTTCGAGGAAATTTCTATCACCCAGCGTACCTGCCTCCACAGCAAATTTTCGCTTACCTTCGTGTAAGAAGTGAATATCGAAATATTTTGTCCTTCAACTGTCAGCCGTCATTATCTACTACATCATCTCGCAGCAAATTCTACACTAAATATCTTCGTCCCAGAAATACTTGTGCCAATATCAGACATAATTATACAACAGTTTTTATAGAATTAAAGAAGCTCAGTTTAGCGCTGGTATATCCGTATTGAAACGATCGTTCCGTATATTTTCTAGAGAACGTTTTGCGTACTTAAGCGCCTTATCCTGACTTTCAACCTACAGGGATGATCGTGAGAATCCACCATTACTGTCTTGAGTAAGCTTCAAATGGATGTGGTCTACAGTGACTGCGATTATTACATACTAAATGTAATTTATTTACTCTAGTGTTACGAATAATACTAAAAGTGAGGAGAAAAGCGGACATAGAAGCCTGGTACTTATTGGGAAATCGTTATGAGGCATCAAAAAGGAAGCCGCGCTTTGAATTGATATTTCATGATTTAATTTTTGTTAGTGTGCAGCGTTGCGTTTTCACTCTGACTTGATCGTGCAAATATTAACCAGTTGACACACGGACGTGAAACACATAAAATTCATGCCGCGTGCGTTGACAAATATTGAATTATTTGCTTGAATATTTATCATCCCGTGTTTCATGTTCTTTCCTTTTTACTAATAACCGCTTCTCTTCAAATAGTGAGTGGTGTATACTTTAAAATAAAAAGCGATCTGTGTCTTCAAATAAGTTGCGCGTTTGAATAAGAGGTACAGTATTACACGCTGTGAATATGTATTTTAACACGTTACAGGACAACCAATCTTGCCTGGCACATATTCGAACATTACGTTATGTTACATAGAGTAACAACGGTACCTACAGTACACTAGCAACTTCAGAGCGTCGAAAAATGTGTAACATTCATAATATTGCAATGAATAAACAGTTTATATTCACAGTGTCACCCCACGTTGAGGGCTTGACCTTTACACTCAACAATTAATTTACGTACTTTGATTAACTAAAAGAAATACAGATAGAGAAAAATAAATGTAAACATCTGAAAGCATACTGTAGGAGGGCTTCGTCTCAAACGGCATATCGTCACAAAACTCCAGACTGCGCTTTGGTGTTCAACGTAGAATGCAGGCGCGGGTGAGAAGCCAACTTCATCACTTTCATCTCTCTACTCATCCTGACGATAGAAATGCTTCCAGCTACCACTGTGTAACCGACTGGCTTCTCGCAGGCATCGAAGCGCATCCATTATTCAGTGACCTCTGAGGCGTATGACATGCGTATAGGTACTCCTGAATAACTCTAATCACTGACTTCAAAAGTAAATATCACTGTTTCGGTAAAAAGGAGAGGAAATTAGGCTTCAGGCCTTCACACTATGACTCACTACACGGATTTCTGCTCTGAACGTCATCCCAATATTCTCGTCAGGTAACCTTGCCTCAAACACGAACGTGGATCCATTATTTAACGGACTCAGAGACGATTGAGTACAGTGAGCCCCGACTATAGCTCCTGACATCTCTCATCATTAAACCAATGCTTAACTAAAAATTTATGGGAACTGCCGTTCCAGAATTCAACAGACAGCACACATTTGAGATCTCTAGTACGATATTTGCTCCCGTCATTGTTCCACTTAGACTCGCCTGAAGATATAACTTGTGAACGAAATATTGTGCTGCATTTCACTTAGGAAAAAGCTCTAGAATTTCTAAATTCATTTCCGCTTGAGTCCTTGTCACTTGTTAGATGTATAGTACATACGAAGTTATGTTTCCCAACATAGAAGTTGCTGTCTCGTCATACGTTCTTCCTTATTCGTCATCGAAGTGAAAACGTGGAGTTTCAATGACACAATGAAAACACATCGGAATGGAACAGTAGGCACACTTGACAAATGTCACAACCTGATCTACAACATCGTTTTCGATGTACACAGTGATCGCATTATCCAGATTCTGCTTCTACATCTACATACATACTGCGCAAGCCACCGTACGGTGCATGGCGGAGAGCAACACGGACCAATACTAGTCATTTCCTTTCCTGTTCCACTCGCAAATAGAGCAAGGGAAAAATGACTGTCTAAAATCCTTCATATGAGCCCTAATTCCTCGCAACTTATCTTCGTGGTTCTTACGCAAAATGTATTCTGGCAACAGTAGGCGTCAAATGCCGGTCCTCTAAATTTCCGCAATCGTGCCTCGCGAAAAGCACGTCGTCTTCCCTCTAAGGCTTCACATTTGAGTTCACGATGCACTTTCTCCCTAACACCTATGTGCTGATCGAACCTACTGGTAACAAATCTAGCAGCTCGCCTCTGAATGGCTTCAATGTCTTCCTTTAATCTGCCCTGATGGGGATTCCAGACACTCGAGCAGTACTCAAGAATGGGTCGCCTGCTATATGAGTGAGCTACACATTCCCAAACTTCCGCCAATAAAACGAAGTCGAGCATTCGCTTTCCCTACTACCAACCTGACATACTGATTCAATTTCATATCGCTTTGCAATCGATCTGACTGAGACAAGTTCTAAAGCTGTGTCCGAACGTTAATGGACTGAACCTGAAGAAAGACAACTTCTCAGCCAATATCCCATTTATAAAACCTTTATTTACGATGAACGGTTCGGGTAAACAACAGAGTTACCATCATCTGACCTGTAAATAGTGTACGTAAAATGTAAAACATACTACATTATGAAAACTGGCGTACATGTCATAGATATGATATATAGATACAGTTATTATTACATAGACCTCAGTACATGTAAATATTGGTTTTATCGTTTAAGATATTGTAGTACTGGTTTTAATTTTCGTATGCTAATGCATCTTACGTCAACTGTCCAGCTACGTAAGATATTGAGTACATTTAAACTCAAATTGGGCAAATGTATTAACCTATACTGAGATATGTGTAATAGTAATTCAATCATCATATTTATGACATGTACGCCAGTTCTCGCCATGTGCTTTGTTCTACACTTTATGCACACTGTCCACAAATCTGCTGACGGAACCCCTGTTTACCGAAGCCGGTTATCGTAAATAAAAGTTTCGTATGCGTGATCGTGGCTGAGAAATTGTCTATCTTCAAGTTGAATACTTACAGATCGCTCGTCATTATTCAGATTGATTAATTTAACGTTGCAGTATTGTTTTTCCTACTCATCTGCATTAACTTACATTTTTCTACATTTAGCGCACGCTGCCATTGATCACACCAACTAGAAAATCTGTCTAATTTATCTTGTATACTACTACAGTCACTCAAAGACGACACCTTGCCATACCCCACAGCGTCATCAGCAAACTGCCGTAAATGGCTGCTCACCCTGTCCGCCAAATCATTTAAGGGGCTCCGGAACGCCCTATACTTGCAATGTTAAAATAACGCTTATAAATTACATCTTTCCTCACAAAGTATTTGAGGTAGGAAGTTGAACTTTTTACAGATTATTTATTGGAATATGGGCTACAACTTAACACAGGGATTTTACAAAATTTTAGTGCAGTTATTAAAGATGATTTTTTTCAATTGTAATGAAAATTCACAACATTTTTTTGCAATTTTTTATTTATATATTCAAAAATATACAGTTTTTTGGAAAAAGGCTGTGTTAAATTATGCAGAAGGTACTGTGTAACATTTACTGAAAGTTTGAAACAAATATGTTTGGAAGATCCTTAGAAAACATGTAATTAGTATGAGAAAATAAAAGTTTTGGGAATCGAGCGACAAAGATTGGATTAACTTTTTAGTGCATTCCAGGTCCATAGGATGGATTATCTTCATCCTCTACAAACTCCTCCTCCAGCTTCCTCTTGTTCCTCCTCCTGTTTACTCTTGCTTGTATTTCTAGACTCTTTACAGCCCTGTCTGCAGGCCGAAGGCGTTCCTTGTCTAAAGCAAGCATCGCTCGTACCATGTTAGAACCTATCTTCATTCCCATATTTCTAAATACCTTGCACCTTACAATGTTGCCATCATTGAAAGTCGCAACAGCATCATACACACCAAAGTGAAGTATTTCTATTTACTCATTATTATACTTCAACAAAACAGAGACTCAAGAAACAGAATTAATTACGAATATTTTCGAGATAACGACAGAGTAAATAAACATGAAACAATCGACAATAACACCAGCGATATATATTGAACCATCACAGGTTAGCCACAACACATACTTTATCTCACATCACTAAAATGTACCTGATGAACACGGACGTTAATAATAACACCATTTGACAGCAGTTTAACAGCGCCACAGTGGGTCACGCCCATGTAGAACACATTTCAAAAAAAAATTTAAAAATAGTTGTAGTCTTCGGAATTGAATAAATTATATATCTATTAAAAGGTAATAGTCTGCAGATTCAGAAAACGCAAAAAAGTAAAAATTGAACTTTTCATGAATTTGAGCCTTTCCGGAGCCCCTTAAGTATTTAGAGAATAAGAATGGTCCTATTATGCTTCACTGGGGCACTCCTGACGATACCCTTGTCTCTGATGGATATTCGCCGTAGAGGATAACATACTGCGTTCTATTACTTAAAAAGTGTTCGAGCCACTCGTATTTCTGGGAATCTGAACTGTATGCTAGGCCCTTCGTCAAGAGTCAGCAGTGAAGCACTATGTGAAACGCTTGCCGGAAATCGAGGAATGTGGACTCTGCCTGTTGCGCTCCATCCTTGATTTGTAAGATATCGTGGGAGAAAAGGACAAACTGAGTTTCGCATCAGCGATGCTTTCTAAATCTGTGCTTCTCTGCCTGAAGGATATTTATTATATTCGAACTCAGAATGTGTTCAAAAATTCTGCAGCACACCGATGTTAAGGATATTGGTCTCTAATTATGCGGGTCTTCTCTTTTACCCTTCTTTCAGTCGTTTGGGACTTTGCGCTACGCGAGAGTTTCGCAATAAATGCAAGCTAAGGAGCCACCACTGCAGGGTAGTCTCTGTAAAGCCGAAATGGAATTCCATCTGGATCTGTCCACTCACTTCATTTCAACTCTTCATCACGCTGTCACTTAATCACTTCACTGAAACTCTGAATTTGCACTTTGATGACGAATATTGCCAGGACGTACGACAACACAGAGATTTTTTCTTTGGGAAATACGACTGTGTAGCTACAGCATGTGTTAACATATATACAGTGTGGTCCATTGATAGTGACCGGGCCAAATATCTCACGAAATAAGCACCAAACGAAAAAACTACAAAGAACGAAACTCGTCTAGCTTGAAGGGGGAAACCAGATGGCGCTATGGTTGCCCCGCTAGATGGCGCTACCATAGGTCAAACGGATATCAACTAAGTTTTTTAAATAGGAATCTCCATTTTTATTACATATTCGTGTAGTACGTAAAGAAATATGAATGATTTAGTTCGACCACTATTTTCGCTTTGTGGTAGATGGCGCTGTAATAGTCACAAACGTATAAGTATGTGGTATTACGTAACATTCCGCCAGTGCGGACGGTATTTGCTTCGTGATACATTACCCCTGTTAAAATGGACCGTTTACCAATTGCGGAAAAGGTCGATATCGTGTTGATGTATGGCTATTATGATCAAAATGCCCAACGGGCGTGTGCTATGTATGCTGCTCGGTATCCTGGACATCATCCAAGTGTCCGGACCGTTCGCCGGATAGTTACTTTATTTACGGAAAAAGAAAGTGTTCAAATGGCTCTGAGCACTATGGGACTCAACTGCTGTGGTCATAAGTCCCCTAGAACTTAAAACTACTTAAACCTAACTAACCTAAGGACATCACACACATCCATGCCCGAGGCAGGATTCGAACCTGCGACCGTAGCGGTCGTGCGGTTCCAGACTGTAGCGCCTTTAACCGCTCGGCCACTCCGGCCGGCAAAAGAAAGTGTCCAGCCACAGGTGAAACGTCAACCATGACCTGCAAGAAATGATGATGCGCAAGTAGGTGTTTTAGCCGCTGTCGTGACTAATCCGCACATCAGTAGCAGACAAATTGGGCGAGAATTGGGAATCTCAGAAACGTCGGTGTTGAGAATGCTACACCAACATCGATTGGACCCGTACCATATTTCTATGCACCAGGAATTGCATGGCGACGACTTTGAATGTCGTGTACAGTTCTGCCACTGGGCACATGAGAAATTACGGGATGATGAAAGATTTTTCGCACGCGTTCTATTTAGCGACGAAGCGTCATTCACCAACAGTGGTAACGTGAACCGGCATAATACGCACTATTGGGATACGGAAAATCCACGATGGCTGCGACAAGTGGAACATCAGCGACCTTGGCGAGTTAATGTATGGCGCGGAATTATGGGAGGAAGAATAATTGGCCCCCATTTTATCTATGGTAACCTAAATGGTGCAATGTATGCTGATTTCCTACGTAATGTTCTACCGATGTTACTACAAGATGTTTCACTGCATGACAGAATGGCGATGTACTTCCAACATGATGGATGTCCGGCACACAGCTCGCGTGCGGTTGAAGCGGTATTGAATATCATATTTCATGGCAGGTGGATTGGTCGTCGAAGCACCATACCATGCCCGCACGTTCACCGGATCTGACGTCCCCGGATTTCTTTCTGTGGGGAAAGTTGAAGGATATTTGCTATCGTGATCCACCAACAACGCCTGACAGCATGCGTCAGCGCATTGTCAATGCATGTACGAACATTACGGAAGGTGAACTACTCGCTGTTGAGAGGAATGTCGTTACACGTATTGCCAAATTCATTGAGGTTGACGGACATAATTTTGAGAATTTATTGCATTAATGTGGTATTTACAGGTAATCACGCTGTAACAGCATGCGTTCTCAGGAATGATAAGTTCACAAAGGTACATGTATCACATTGGAACAACCGAAATAAAATGTTCAAACGTACCTACGTTATGTATCTTAATTTTAAAAACCTACCTGTTGCCAACTGTTCGTCTAAAATTGTGAGCCATATGTTTGTGACTATTACAGCGCCATCTATCACAAAGCGATAAAAGTGGTCCAAATAAAACATTCATATTTCTTTACGTACTACACGAATATGTAATAAAAACGGGGGTTCCTATTTTTAAAAAACGCAATTGATATCCGTTTGACCTATGGCAGCGCCATCTAGCGGGCCAACCATAACGCCATCTGGTTTCCCCCTTCAAGCTAGACAAGTTTCGTTCTTTGAAGTTTTTTCGTTTGACGCTTATTTCGTGAGATATTTGGCCCGGTCTCGATCAATGGATCGCCCTGCAGATGCCTAGCTGTTTTCTAAACATTACCTCATTTATGACTATAATTAATCTAAGAGTGATAATTATTTGTGAGTGGTGTTGTCTCTTCGGCGACCTACATCTACATCGAAACTCCGGAAGCCACCGTACGGTGCGTGGCAGAGGGTGCCCTGTACTACTACTAGTCATTCTCTTTCCTGTTCCACTCACAAATAGAGCGAGCGACAAACGACTATCTATACGGCTCCGTATGAGCCCTAATTTCTCGTACGTTATCTTCGTGGTCCTTAAGCGCATTGTATGTTGGCGGCAGTAGAATCGTTAGGCAGTCAGCCTCATATGCCGGTTCTCTAAATTTTCTCAATAGTGTTTCGCGAAAAGAACGTCGCGTTCCCTCCAGGGATTCCCATTTCAGTTCTCGAAGCATTTCCGTAACACTTAGGTGTTGTTTTGACCTACCGGTAACCAAGCTAGTAGCCATCCTCTGAACTGTTTCAATGTCTTCCTTCAGTCCGACTGGTACAGTGGTACTCAAAAGTATCCGAACGACCTGAATTGCATTTCGCCTGATTCGCATGCAACCCACATAACGTAGCTGTCTAGCAGGTCCTCTAATCGCTCCTTGGTACAGTCGTTTGACTCTTGAAAATGGTTCCAACAAGTCACCACTAGAAAACACTGCTCTGTATCGCAACAGCTCGAGATGTAAAGTAATACTACGATACTACAAATATTAGGGAACACCTTATCACCGGTAAGACTGTCTTTAAGGCTTATAAACTCACATTTATTACAATAAATGACATACCTGAAATGTTACCACTCTCATTATTACGTCAGGTTGGTAATGCACGTAGTAAGTTCGTCGTATTCATGATTTACTCTGCAAAGAAACACACCGTACTTATTATTTAACACAAAATGACATTAAAAATTTGAGTTATTCACGAGCAGATAGTTGAGAATATGTATGAACTTCAAATGACACGACGAACCGTCTCGTTCTGCATATGGATTCAAACTCAGGTCATGCAGACTAAGTAAAGATTTCGTGACTGACGGAAACTAACAGTCATTCCTGATTAGGCATACAGAGAGTGATATACCTCGATTTAGACAGCATAAGTTGGCAAATACCAACTTTAAATTACATAACGCAAACATTTTTAACGGACGCGAATTCCTGCCCAGCACCTACTGTCCCTGTTAACGAACTACGAGAGATGTTAAATATTGCTTCTTAACAAGAACTTATTTGAAATGCCGTGAGGTAAAGCTGTGTGTTGGACAGGGATTCGAACCCAGAACCTAATAAGATAGATATCGAAGCACAATCAACTGAGACATATCGGATTTTCTCGACAGTAGCTAGATGTTTTAACTGAAATGACGAGACGAAACATTAATTTTTTCCTTCCAAGGACTCCAACCCAGCACCTATCGCTGTTATATTCTAGAGAAAACGAACGTTAAATATGGGTTTGTTGCACCAGCAGCGACATGTGAGCATGTTTGAAGTAGAAATAATATGACGAAGAGTTCAGTGCTGACTGAGAATAGAGCTCCACGCATATCGTTGTTGACTACACACAAAGAGACGTCAGCTACCGAATTTTTCTCCACCAGCAGCTCGGAATAACATCTTGAACTTACAGTGATCTCGAAAATAGTTCTCTGTCTCACTGGGAGTCAAAAACGTCAAATATCCTTAGTGTTGACAACGAATGAAAATACATTAAAAATCGAAATTATTATCCACCAGCAGATAGGTGTTCTCATGCTAGAGCTTGATAATACATAATGAAATCTTTAGTGGCGGGCCAGGATTCGAACACATTCAAGCGCAATATGTGGAGATGTTGAGGAATCTGGAGTTTTGAACAAATAACAAACTGTAGCCGAGCTGTATTGTCACGAAGGGATCAAATTCTGCGTTAAGGGCGGTATGAGTTGCATTCCCAGTTCAGAACCAATTTTATCGACATACAGAAGCTCAGATAAAAGAGGGAATAAGTGTCCTGTGAGCCTACATAGCGTTTGTTTCTTCATTAGAAATAAATAACTAATATAAGAAAGGTTACTGGTGATAGAGTTTCTACATGTCACCACTCCAGACTTTATTGTGGCTCAACCTAACGTCTACTTGGTAGAGAAGGAATATCACTTTTAATGTGAATTTCAGACCACAATGCCATCATATCTTCTTCACTTGGTGTAGCCAGAAGAGAATGGAATCTGTCTCTCCCTATCTAAAACCATTGACCGAAGTTGTATTCGAACCCAGACCATACATATATGAACCTATCATCAGCCCAGCAGGCCACCTAATCCTCTTCTCAGGGGGGCTCATTTTTCTATCATAACGCCGTTGTACCACACTGGCGGAGAATTCTGACACACAGGCTCCCTGTATCAATTTGCAGCATGTTCAGTGAAGTCGTTTACTTTGTTGACCGAACCACCATGAACTAGCTGCCTCGGCTACCCAGTGCATGCATTCATCTTTATTTTGTAATCACCAAAATAAAAACATGTAACTGCCACCAACACAGAACTGCCAACAGAGTAGGATGCAGAAATTAAAATAGGAAGCGTTTCTCTCCACTTGAGCTACTCTATTGCGCTATCGGTTTGTTGAAAACGTCGTGCAGTGCAAAAGAAAACTGTTTGTGTCTTATTAGTATTGATCTGGCGATATGCATTATCCCACAGCGCTGTGGAATGCAGAAGTTCTGGAGGAATTGTTCTAGACTTCTGTAGCTGTTGTAGCTACGTGTCAGCTAGTGGCGTATTGGTAAGTATCGAGCACGGTAGATGAGATGTCGCGAGTTCGAGTACATTCACTGCTATATTTTTTAAAACTCAGTTGTGCTGTCTGCTAAAATTATCAATCTAATGGAAATTGTAACATAATTTCCTTCACTTCTCAACCCAAAATAGTCGTATGTGGAAAAAGGGCTAACTTCTGTGACATTTTGTTCATTTCAGGTTTAATAGACAGCCAGACAAATATGCATCTCGAAACTTTTGTATTATGTATGGGTGGATCACATCGTGCCAAAATACGTCGGAAAAGTATTTTCTACATTAGCTGTCGTCTGGTAGTGGCATTTTATTCTTCTTCAAACATTGTTTGACAGCTTTAACTCAGAACAAGTTTTCTACATGCATGTAATCAATAAACTGCATGTGCATTTTCAGACTGTTATAGATGACATCAGAGAATTCGCATATATCGTTGATGATTAATTTCTCTCTCATGTTTACTATTGTTTTAACAACATTAAAGAAAACCTTACGAAAATTGAATAATCTGAGTTATTATCGCTTGAGGTGTAACAAAAGATTGTAAATTTACGGTTTACAGCCCAGGAAAGTCGTTGCACGTGGAAATCGCAACTAATCTCGTCCTTCAAATAGCGGTTTACGAGTTCTAGCCACTACTGGTCTCGTAAGAGGAAGCTAAGCGACATACTTCTTCGCCAGCTCTGTGGTAACGTGCTGACCTGTGAAAAGGCGTCTGATATGGTTCGCAGTTCCAGTCTCAATGCGGGTAGCGTTTCTATCCCTTCTGTGAAAGAGCTACAAGCAGTCAGATCAAACATCGATTAGGAAATCGCAAGAAAATACTTTCGGCTCATAGTGCAATGGTGAAAAACTTACAATGCTGCACAACAGGTAACGCCTCTTTCCGCTGCTGACAAGCAAATTTTGGGTTTCTAGGAATACATAACTTTATTTATGAAATGCCACATTTGCATACCTCTTGAGTATGACACAGCATACCAATTAAACACAGACCCAACCAAAATCTAAGTGAGTAGTATTTTACCAATTCGTGACGATAGAGGCACGCTTGTGTACAGATACTCAGTTTTATTAAAACAGACTTTCGTCGTAAGGTTATCGTGGGTTGTTTCATTTCATTTTTTATAATACAGTTCACAATTTTCGTAATGTTTTCTTTAATGTTGTTAAAACAATAGTAAACATGAGAGAGAAATTAATCATCAACGATATATGCGAATTCTCTGATGTCATCTATAACAGTCTGAAAATGCACATGCAGTTTATTGATTACATGCATGTAGAAAACTTGTTCTGAGTTAAAGCTGTCAAACAATGTTTGAAGAAGAATAAAATGCCACTACCAGACGACAGCTAATGTAGAAAATACTTTTCCGACGTATTTTGGCACGATGCGATCTACCCATACATAATACAAAAGTTTCGAGATGCATCTATTGTCTGGCTGTCTATTAAACCTGAAATGAACAAAATGTCGCAGAAGTTAGCCCTTTTTCCACATACGACTATTTTGGGTTGAGAAGTGAAGGAAACTATGGTACAAGTTCCATTAGATTGATAATTTTAGCAGACAGCACAATTGAGTTTTAAAAAATACAGCAGTGAATGTACTCGAAATCGCGACATCTCATCTACCGTGCGCGATACTTACCAATACGCCACTAGCTGACACGTAGCTACAACACCTCCAGAAGTCTAGAACAATTCCTCCAGAACTTCTGCGTTCCACAGCGCTGTGGGATAATACATATCGCCAGGTCAATACTTATGAGACACAAACAGATTTCTTTTGCACTGCACGACGTTTTCAACAAACCGATAGCGCAATAGAGTAGCTCAAGTGGAAAGAAACGCTTCCTATTTTAATTTCTGCATCCTACACTGTTGGCAGTTCTGTGTTGGTGGCAGTTACGTGATTTTATTTTGGTGATTACAAAATAAAGATGAATGCATGCACTGGGTAGCCGAGGCAGCTAGTTCATGGTGGTTCGGTCAACCAAGTAAACGACTTTACTGAACATGCTGCAAATTGATACAGGGAGCCTGTGTGTCAGAATTCTCCGCCAGTGTGGTACAACGGCGTTATGACAGAAAAATGAGCCCCCCTGAGAAGAGGATTAGGTGGCCTGTTGGGCTGATGATAGGTTCATATATGTATGGTCTGGGTTCGAATACAACTTCGGTCAATGATTTTATATAGGGAGAGACAGATTCCATTCTCTTCTGGCTACACCAAGTGAAGAACATATGATGGCATTGTGGTCTGAAATTCACATTAAAAGTGATATTCCTTCTCTACCAAGTAGACGTTAGGTTGAGCCACAATAAAGTCTGGAGTGGTGACATGTAGAAACTATCACCAGTAACCTTTCTTATGCTAGTTATTTATTTCTAGTGAAAAAACAAACGCTATGTAGGCTCACAGGACACTTATTCCATCTTTTATCTGAGCTTCTGTATGTCGATAAAATTGGTTCTGAACTGGGAATGCAACTCAGACCGCCCTTAACGCGGAATTTGATCCCTTCGTGACAATACAGCTCGGCAACAGTTTGTTGTTTGTTGAAAACTCCAGATTCCTCAACATCTCCACATATTGCGCGTGAATGGGTTCGAATCCTGGCCCGTCACTAAAGATTTCATTATGTATTATCAAGCTCTAGCATGAGAACACCTATCTGCTGGTGGATAATAATTTCGATTTTTAGTGTATTTTCATTCGTTGTCAACACTAAGGATATTTGACGTTTTTGACTCCCAGTGAGACAGAGAACTATTTTCGAGATCACTGGAAGTTCAAGATGTTATTCCGAGCTGCTGGTGGAGAAAAATTCGGTAGCTGACGTCACTTTGTGTGTAGTCAACAACGATATGCGTGGAGCTCTATTCTCAGTCAGCACTGAACTCTTCGTCAAATTATTTCTAGTTCAAGCATGCTCACATGTCGCTGCTGGTGCAACAAACCCATATTTAACGTTCGTTTTCTCTAGAATATAACAGCGATAGGTGCTGGGTTGGAGTCCTGAGAGGAAAAAATTAATGTTTCGTCTCGTCATTTCAGTTAAAACATCTAGCTACTGCCGAGAAAATCCGATATGTCACAGTTGATTGTGCTTCGATATCTATCTTATTAGGTTCTGGGTTCGAATCCCTGTCCAACACACAGCTTTACTTCACGGCATTTCAAATAAGTTACTTGTTAAGAAGCAATATTTAACATGTCTCTTAGTTCGTTAACAGGGACAATAGGTGCTGGGTAGGAATTTGCGTCCGTTAAAATGTTTGCATTATGTAATTTAAAGTTGGTATTTGCTAACTGATACTGTCTAAAATCGAGGTATATCACTCTCTGTATGCCTAATCAGGAATGACTGTTAGTTTCCGTCAGTCACAAAATGTTTGCTTAGTCCGCATGACCTGAGTTTGAATCCATATGCAGAACGAGACGGTTCGTCGTGTCATTTGAAGTTCGTACATATTCTCAACTATCTGCTCGTGAATAACTCAAATTTTTAATGTCATTTTGTGTTAAATAATAAGTACGGTATGTTCCTTTGAAGAGTAAATCATGAATACGACGAACTTACTACGTGCATTACCAATCTGACGTAATAATGAGAGTGGTAACATTTCAGGTATATCATTTATTGTAATAAATGTGAGCTTACAAGCCTTAAGGACAGTCATACCTGTGATAAGGTGTTCCCTGATATTTGTAGTATCGTAGTTTTACTTTACATCTCGAGTTATTGCGACACAGAACAGTGTTCTTTAGTGGTGACTTGTTGGAACCATTTTCAATAGTCAAACGACTGTACCAAGGAGCGCTTAGAGGACCTGCTAGACAGCGGCGTTATGTGGGTTGCATACGAATCAGGAGAAATGCAATTCAGGTCGTTCGGATACTTTTGAGCATGAATGTATATGTCCCAAACACCCGAGCTGTCCTCAAGAATAGCGTCCAGTAGGCCGTCTCCTTTACAGCGAACCACTCTTTTCTAAAATTCTCCCAATAAACTGAAGTCGACCATTTGCCTTCGCTACCACAGTTCTCACGTGCTCGATCCGTCCCATATCGCTTTGCAACGCTACGCCCAAATATTTAAACTACTTGTCTGTGCCAAGCAGGACACTAGCAGTAGTGTATCCGAATGTTACTCGTTTGATCTTTCTACTCATCCTCATTAACTTACATTTATCCATATATGAGGCTAGCTGCCATTGATCACACCAACCGGAAATTTTGTCCAAATCGTCTTGTATCTTCCCACAGTCACCCACCGTACTACATGGCATCATCAGCAAACAACCGCAGATTACTGCCCACCCTGTCCGCCAAATCATTTATGTATACAGAGAACAGCAGCGATCTTACCACTGTGTTGCTTTGGTCTTTATATTACTTTGAAACAGTGATTGTACATAAATGGCAAGTTCTACAGATAAACGACATTAATAGGTGGTAGAATAGACACATATCAATATTTAAAATGAGCTTCCGTGCTGCGGTACTTCTCTTGTAAGCAAGACAAGAAACCAGTTATACTCTGAACGTACGAGGGCTGTTCAGAAAGTAAGCTCCGATTGATCGCGAAATGGGAACCACAGTGAAAATTAGAAATGTTTTATTTTTAACAGTTAGCTACACCATACAGCTACTTCTCTACGTAGTTGCCGTTCTGACTAAGACATTTGTCGTAGCGTTGTACCAACTTTCCAATACCCTCATCATAAAAGACAGCCGCCAGTGCTTTCCGCCAATTCTCTACGCTGGCCTACAGCTCGTTTTCTGTGCCAAAATGTTGTATTCATAGCCAGCGGTTCATGTGAGCAGAAATGAAACGCAGGGGGAGTCAATTACGGGCTGTATTGTGGGTAGTCAAACATTTACAATTGCAAACGATGCAGGAGCATCTTCATTGCCCCTTCAGAATGCGGCTGAGAATATTGCCTTGTAGAAGAAACTGCACGACAGTTATGTAATGTTGGCTGTATAGCTTCAGGCGAAATTTCTCACCAGGTCCTCGTACTTGGCGGGAGACACTATTCTCTAGACAACTTTACCCGATCACTGTGAGCTCAGAAATGAGAGGAGTGACGTGATGCTATCTAGGGTCATACTAGAGACACTGCCCAACATATCTGTGCAAAGCTTTATCGGATTATCATAGTCGTTTCCATTTCGCGATCAATCGGAGCTTACTTTCTGAACAGCCCTCGTATTTGTGTGCGCATTACGTATTTAACATTGACATTTGGTGGATGTCTAAGAAAAAACGACTGTATTGTGATCGTTGTCCGCAGCTCGTGGTCGTGCGGTAGCGTTCTCGCTTCCCACGCCCGGGTTCCCGGGTTCGATTCCCAGCGGGGTCAGGGATTTTCTCTGCCTCGTGATGACTGGGTGTTGTGTGCTGTCCTTAGGTTAGTTAGGTTTAAGTAGTTCTAAGTTCTAGGGGACTGATGACCATAGATGTTAAGTCCCATAGTGCTCAGAGCCATTTGAACCATTTTGTGATCGTTATAATTAGCAGCTATCTGATGGTGTGAAAAATACCTTCAGTGCAGCTCTTCATATTGTCTCAAAGTAGAATGGAAAATATGGTGGAGCAGTTTGTAAAATTCAGACCTGAAAGAGAAAAATAAGATACAGGGTGAGACAGAGAGGGGGGGGGGGGGGCGGTTCGTCGCGTTGCTATGGAACTGTTTCTCGTGAGATACTAGTGCTAGTGCGCGAATGCTTCTCGACTTTGAATTGTGTCTTCACGCACAAAGTTGATCAACTCAGTGGAAATGGCTGAGCAAAGACGTTAGTATTTGATATCTGCTGTATGCCATGGCATCCGGAAACCATTCATCCGATAAAGACTTGAAGGTATGCCGTACAGTATTCATTAGCAAAACAGTTTCCCAATTAGAACCTCGCAAGATCGTATTCACCTTGCTGTTAGGATTCCTTAGACCTAGCAAACAAATGAACATCTTTTAGAAAATATCCGTAATGTGGTAAGAAATACTCCCACGCCTTCCTGCAGGAGTGCCTTCTGTTGCCTGGAACACGGTGGATACACGGCACTGTGTTACAACCGACCTACTACAAAACGCCAGTGTCGTTATTAGTTCGAGTATCGAACGTAAGGACGTTGGTGTAAGCCGCATCACTGCTGGCTCATTTTGCCGGCGTCAAGTAATTTCACGCATATTGATTACCTTTGAACGCTCCGCGAACCGGTGTAAATTATATTTTCCGGTCGATATCGCCAGCAGATAGCCCGACAAATTTGAGCTCTACGCCGCTATCGTCGTAACTGAGAAGGGCCACAGTTCGCCCACGGCTCTTATCGTTCGCAAACATGAGGAACGATGCCTGGTAGAATATTAACGCGCAGAAAATAGCAATCCTTGGACGTAGCCATGGACATGAATTTGTAACAGAGGCATATCCACGATTATCGTTTGTCATTTTATTCTACAAATTCTTTTCGTCGTCGTCGTATTTAGTGCTACAGCGTTGCCCTATACCTTACTTTATTAATTGGGACATAATGGCGTGCCCATAAAGATGTTAGCAAAGACCACATACTCTCCGTCAACACTCGTGAAGAGAAAAACGGTACAAGGGCTTTCTTCAGGTACAGCATTCACATTCACTTAGATCCTTCGGAAAGTAGAGAACTTCTTTGGTGATACTAGCCTGATTCGTATTGGAATCGTTGTCTTCCACATTACGCTTCAATCACAACATCAATTCGTTGTCTGCTTGGTTAGTCACAAGTACAATTCCCCCACAAATAAAGAGCTATCTAGGGAGGTGTGGGTAGCATTACATGCGTTAGAAAGCCCGTTATGTGGCGGAGCACTAACCGGAAAGTGTGCGATACAGAGTAGTTCAAATGGTTCTGAGCACTATGGAACTTAACATCTGAGGTCATCAGTCCCTTAGAACTTAGAACTACTTAAACCTAACTAACCTAAGGACATCACACACGTCCATGCCCGAGGCAGGATTCGAGCCTGCGACCATAGCAGTCGCGCGGTTCCGGACTGAAGTGCCTAGAACCGCTCGGCCACCACGGCTGGCTACAGAGTAGTTATAAGGCACTGAACTTAGTCAGGAGGCGTGGAGTTTAAATCTTTACAAGTTTCCTGAGTAAAAAGTAGCTATTCTTAGAGTTGTTATTACCGACATGCTTACGATTGTGGTTATAGATATTAGGGAAATAACTGGTATTAGAGAAAAATGCATTGACAAAACTAGTTGTTGATGGTTTCCGTGCATCGCTACCTTTCCTTGTTTCCAGTGGATGTTGGTGAACCTCTGTTCTTCGCCCTCCTTGATTAAACCTTTTGGATACCAAGCTGGTTAGGAGACATTATAGCCTATGCGTCGGGACTCCGTGGTCGAGGAAGGAAAAGAAAATTAAGAGTTCAACATCCCGCCGACGACATCATTAGGGGTGGAGTGCGAGCTCGAAGTGGACAGGAATGCAGAAGGAAATAGATTGTATCTTTTTGAAAAGAGCCACACATGCGTTAAAGTTTCAAAGAAACCAGAGAAAGCACGAACCTACTTGTCCTGGTGGAGATTAGAGCGCTTCCCAATGCGACTCAAGTACATGGTCATGGAGACGTGTCGCGTAGTGCAGTGGTCAGCATTCGAGTCCCATCTTCTGCATAATTTGTTTTATGTACACTTTCTGCATGTATGGTCGAAGTATATGACTTTGTTATCTTAGTGCATTCACAATGGAAGGACGAACATTTAATCATCTGGTCGAAATATTGCCCGTCTTTTTTCCTGCCAACGACCATCCATCACAAATCCTATGATGACTGATGGCAGATCAAAATGATTACCCCTGCAATCCCTCTAACCGTTCTTCCAGTCATAAACACGCAGTTGCAAGGGAGCTACAATGGAAACAGGAGGTTCGCAAAGCGGCTGGCTTACACGTAGTACTTTTGCGCTAATAACAGTACCAATTTATCCAACGTATGTGCCAACTGCTCTCTATTTTACCTGAGTTATTACTTTTTTCCGAATTTTTCTAGGCTTGTAGGAACGACTGTCCATTATGTCTCTATTTTGTAAATGCTCCACGACTTGTACATTACATATACGTTGATCTGTCGTCTGTTATTAGGCAATAGTGTAACTCTATGTAACTTTTCAGTCATTTCTCTTAAATTGCCACACTGAATATTTGGTCAGTTTCTGAATCTTTTTATTTCGTCGAAAGCCAAATCCTTAAAAAGTGATACTGTTAGATTATCAATGTTAGAAGTTCCAGATGGAGAAGAGTTTTAGAAGTAGGCGTATGTATGGTCGCTGACGATTGAGGTACCCATTTGGGTTTCTCAGATGTTGCTGACGCAGCGAAAGAACGCAATACTTGTAACAGCAATCCCGATTCAGCATTCCATGAATATATGTGAACGACTTGCTTACAATTAGTCACAAGTGTTAAATGGATGACGGAGGATGTATGATCAGCGTGGTCAGAAACAGTCTGAAATGCTTGTAAAGTTGTTGCAGGATAGCATGTGCTGAGAAACCGCACAATAACACTGGGTTCAGTGTGGGGCGGCGGTGGGGTGAGTGGACTGCTGTAGCCTGTTGTGGGTTTGTGTACCACTGAGAGCTACGGCGGGGACAAAGCCTCTCCGTCCCACTTCAGTACATACATACATACACCTATTGTATGCATAAGTATGTATATAGCTTAAAGCTGAAGCTTGACCGGAATTACGTAGTCATTTCGATATAAATAGTCGTTACAACAGTTTGTGGTGGTTCCACGTGTCGTCCTTTAGATGCACTGAAGTTTCTAAAGTATGGTTCGCCGGCCGTGGTGGCCAAGCGGTTAAAGGCGCTACAGTCTGGAACCGCGCGGCCGCTACGGTCGCAGGTTCGAATCCTGCCTCGGGCATGGATGTGTGTGATGTCCTTAGGTTAGTTAGGTTTAAGTAGTTCTAAGTTCTAGGGGACTGATGACCTCAGAAGTTAATTTTTGAAAAAATGGTTCAAATGGCTCTGAGCACTATGGGACTCAACATCTTAGGTCATAAGTCCCCTAGAACGTAGAACTACTTAAACATAACTAACCTAAGGACATCACACACACCCATGCCCGAGGCAGGATTCGAACCTGCGACCGTAGCAGTCCCGCGGTTCCGGACTGCAGCGCCAGAACCGCACGGCCACCGCGGCTAAATCCTCCCGTTAACATAAATGAATAGGTAAATCAGTGAGAAGTCTACGAGTCATGTGAAGGAATGGTTATGTGTGACATGCGCTGGAGGAGCCATGAAATCCGTGGATTGATCATTACCTTTAAATACGGTTCCAAATATTAAAACAATTTCACTGAAGCGCCAAAGAAACTGGTGTAGGCATCTGCATTCAAATACAGAGATATGTAAACAGGTAGAATACGACGCTGCGGTCGGCAACGCCTATGTTAAGACAACAAGTGTCCGGCACAGTTGTTAGAGTGGTTACTGCTGCTACAATGGCAGGTTGTCAAGATTTAAATGAGGTTGAATGTAATGTTATAATCGTCGCACGAGCGATGCAACACAGCATCTTCGAGGTAGCGATGAAGTGGGGATTTTCAATACGATCATTTCGCGAGTGTACCGTGAATATCAGGAATCCCGCAAAATATCAATGTCCGACATCGCTGCGCCGGAAAAACATCCTGCAAGAACGGGACCATCGACGAATGAAGAGAATCGTTCAACATGACAGAAGTGCAACCCTTCCGCAGATTGCTTCAGATTTCAATGCTGGGTCATCAACAAGCGTCAGCGTGTGAACCAATCAACGAGATAACACCGATATGGGCTTTCGGAGTCGAAGGGCCACTCGTGTACGATTGATGACTGCACGAAACAAAGCTTTACGCCTTGCCTCGGCCCGTCAACACCGACACTGGAAAGTGTTGCCTGGTCGTACGAGTCTCGTTTCAAATTGTATTAAGCGGATGGATGTGTATAGGTATGGAGACAACGTCATGAATCCACGGACCCCGCATGTCAGCAGGGGACTGTTCAAGGTGTTGGATGCTCTGTAATGGTGTGGGGCGTGTGCAGTTGGAATGACATGGGACCCCTGATACGTCTAGATGCGACTCTGACAGGTGACACGTGCGTAAGCATCCTGTCTGATCACCTGCATCCATTCATGTCCATTGTACATTCCGACGGACGTGGGCAATTCTAACAGGACAATGCGACAGCCCACACGTCCAGAATTGTTACAGAGTGGCTCCAGGAACACTCTTCTGAGTTTAAACGGTTACGCTGGCCACAAAACTCTCCAGACATGAACATTAGTGAGCATATCTGGGGCGCCTTGCAACGTGCTGTTCAGAAGCAATGTCCACTTCCTCGTACTTTTATGGATTTATGGATAGCCCTGCAGGATTTATGCCACATCATGTTGCGTCAATTATACGGGGTCCCTACACAATATTACACATGTGTATCAGTTTCTTTCGTTCTTCAGTGCATATGTGTAGCTGAAAAACAAATACAGATTTTTTTATTGACATGCAAGGTCATTTTAACTGAACGACGTCAACTTTGTGCAACGCCTTGTAGAGCAAATAAATGAATAAATAAACAATTGGGGTTCGAATGTCAGCCTTATATCTTGGCTCCTGTCTGTAGTTTGTAAAATTGTAAGCCAGTATAAAGCTCAGCATGAAACGTGACACACTCCGCTACATTAACAACGAAACGAGGACCTGGGGGCTACAGGAAGTTCTTTGTGTCTCTCCGTCTGTCGCAGCTCTGTGCTGGGGACGAGGAGACAGACACCAGTAAATGCTGCCTGTCAAGCAGACGGCGGCGCTTTCGCTAGCAGAGGAAACAGCCGAAAGCACTCCCCGCGAACCAGACCCGGCTGCTATACCATTCCACTTACCCAGCCGTGTCACAGCGTGTTCACAGTTCTGCTGCAGTAAATGGAGCCATGGAGATATTCTGTCTGAAGTTCCTAGTTAAGTAATACCTGCTGTAGCTCGTTAATGTTTTGAGTAAGTGTGCCAATGAATGTATTACACGTCTACTCACCGCGAAAAGAGCGGAACTTATGTCATCTACTCAATTTAGGAGCTGAGGAAGTTGATAAACTGGAATCATATTCATAATAGATCCTGGCTGATTCTTTTTCGAAACCCTCATTAAAGTTAAGTAATAATGTACATCTTATTAAATATAGTATTCGCAACTCACTTGACAAGTAGCACCGCTTTGTGAGGACAGGAATGGAAACCGAGCTTTTTCTCCGCCAATATGTATCCTGAGTCGTATAACACATGAAAAGAGTGTTGGTAAAAACGACTGGCAGATGAACGAATTCATTACTCATAATCGTCAAACACTTAAAAATTTCAAAAGAGCAGTGAATGAAGTTCTTTAGAAACATGTTAGCAAATTTATTTGTTTACGATTACGATTTAGGCCACACTATCATTCTCAGGAACTGCTGTAACAACACACAGCTGCTAAACAGATAATCAGTTTTAAAGATCCATCCTGTTCTTAAATATTTTTTTAAAAAGATAATGTAAACTAAAAATACTGTTTCCTACCTCATTATTAAGTGCGTCAGAGCATACTTCTTACTGTTAAGAGGACATTGTTTTCATGTAAACTATACTCACATATTTCATTTCATATGCAGAAGAAAACAGGACTACTCATCATCTACCTAATGGGACGACCGAGCGAGGTGGCGCAGTGATTAGCACACTGGACTCGCTTCCAGAAGGACGACAGTTCAATCCCGCGTCCGGCTATCCTGATTTAGGTTTTCCGTGATTTCCCTAAATCGCGTCAGGCAACTGCCGGGATGGTTCCTTTCACAGGGCACGGCCAACTTCCTTCCCCATACTTCCCTAATCCGACGAAACCGGTGCCCTCGCTGTTTGTTCTCTTCCCCCAAATCAATCCAATCCTAATGAGACGTAAAACTTCACTAATTCCGATAACATTATCTCAACTAAGTATTTAAATATGGAATCGTTCAATAATTCCTGTCTAATTCGTGTATATATCGTACGCTTATTTATCACAGTGCGTGCACTAGCTGTACCATTTTACTACTACAGTTGTGTGAAAGCACTGGATTCTACCAGCCAAACATCATATCTGTTGTCCCAGAGATACCGTTTTACTTAATTTTCCCTGTTCGCTCGTTACAGTACCTAATTAGAAACTAGAAAACTTCTTTAAATGTATAGTGTTTCGATGAGAAATTTAGGAAGGGATCTTAGCTTATTTCTTATATGTATGACGTGCAATAGGCCTATGTAATATTGTCGATAACAGAACGATTTCCTGTTACCAGTTGTGAATATGTATGGACTTCATAATAGAGGCGTAGTAAGTGGCAAGTGGTAAAAGATTGAAAGCAATTTGTCTTTTATAATTTATTATAAAGAACAGAATGTACCCCTTGAGACATGTTGTTGCGTCTGAAATTCTGCTTGCCTGTGGACGCAAGTAAACAGATAAAAAGCGAATAAATCTGAAGTTTTCGTTTCAAGCTTGTGATCAACTGTGACGCAACAGATTTCATCAAAAGAGTGTGTTTGATATTCTGTTTGTGAAAGACAGAATATCCACAGTACTTTCACTGTGATCCTAAAATATTGACATGTACAATGCACAGAGGAGGGAAGAGGATGTTGGAAAATATTGACAAGTTAACAACGCTATTAATATGAAGCAATCAATATTACAATTTTATTACATTTAGTTCCAAATCCCACAGCCGTTGAGACATAACATGTCAGCGGTGCACCATCTTCAGAGAGGAGTACCACATCACTTCGTCAAGGTCCATCATCTGAATACGGCGGCCAAACGATCACTGAAATGTTACGTCTAGTTGATTGCAGAATCCGGTGACTAACCTCACAAGGAGTAAAGGGATTATCATGTCAAGACACCACATGTAGCTCAAAAGTAATCATCGAGTTGAATTTAAAGAAGGAACATCACATTAACTGTGTATGCAAACATATAATGATTTTCATATCAAAAAGTCGACTGTAAATGTCATGGTGTTGCCACTTTCGGTAAGTAGGTGAATATGATGAGACAAATATTCAACATTTATTCCTCTGTATGTAGAATTGGGGAAATTGATATAAGTTCCCTTTCTTCTTCTCTGTTTCCCTTTTGGTTCTGATGACTACCACTGCAGCCCGATAACGGATAAAGTTTCAAAGCGTTTCGTAATTGTGTCAAAAGATAATAAAGTGTTTATGTTGTAGGTTGAAGAAATGAGAAGCAGCACACTGTTTGTGGTGTAATTATGGCAAGTATCTTGCACAGAAACGTATTTAGCCTATATGTATGTCGTTCATGTTAGAGAGTAAAATACTTCCTAGTATCACATCGAATAATGTCCTCGGAAATCTTCTCTTTTCCTTGATTTTGAAGTTTTGTTGAACCTAAAATTATAGAGACGAAGCAGTAGCTTCTTTTGTGGTGGACGGATTACATGAGATGACCTGAATTGCAATCTTCGTACACCTATCGTGATTTAAATTTTCAGCGTTTCGCCTGAATAACTTCAGACGATTGATTCATCAAGACTACACTAGAGCAATTTTTCCATCTCAGTCTAATCTAGTTAGCCACCATTTGTAATAACCTCCATGTTTACATCGTGTTAGGGAAGTAGGAGCTCTTAGGAGACTAATACTGTCAGCGTTATTGTAGAAACAATCTTGACGATATAGAAAAACCGCAGATGATTTTAAGCAGCACACCTTAGCTGATACACTATGTGATCAAAAGTATCCGGACACCTGGCTGAAATGACTTACAAGTTCGTGGCATCCTCCATCGGCAATGCTGGAATTCAATATGGTGTTGGCCCACCCTTAGCCTTGATGACAGCTTCCACTCTCGCAGGCATACGTTCAGTTAGGTGTTGGAAAGTTTCTTGGGGAATGGCAGCCCATTCTTCACGGAGTGCTGCACTGAGGAGAGGTATCGATGTCGGTCGGTGACGCCTGGCACGAAGTCAGCGCCCGCCGGTGTGGCCGAGCGGTTCTAGACGCTTCAGTCTGGAACCGCGAGACCGCTACGGTCGCAGGTTCGAATCCTGCCTCGGGCATGGGTGTGTCTGATGTCCTTGGTTAGTTAGGATTAAGTAGTACTAAGTTCTAGGGGACTGATAACCTCAGATATTAAATCCCATAGTTCTCAGAGCCATTTGAACCATTTCGAACGAAGTCTGCTTTCAAAATATCCAAAGGTGTTCTATGGGATTCAGGTCAGGACTCTGTGCAGGCCAGTCCATTACAGGGATGTCATTGTCGTGTAACAACTCCGCCACAGTCCGTGAATTATAAACAGGTGCTCGATCGTGTTGAAAGATGCAGTCGCGATCCCCGAATTGCTCTTCAACAGTGGGAAGCAAGAAGGTGCTTAAAACATCAGTGTAGGCCTGTGCTGTGACAGTGCCACGCAAAACAACAAGGGGTGCAAGCCCCTTCCATGAAAAACACGACCATACCATAACACCACCGCCTCCGAATTTTACTGTTGGCACTACACACGCTGGCAGACGACGTTCACCGGGCATTGGCCACACGCACACCCTGCCATTCGATAGCCATATTGTGTACCGTGATTCGTCACTCCACACAACGATTTTCCACTGTTCAATCGTCCAATGTTTACGCTCCTTACACCTAGCGAGGCGTCGTTTGCCATTTACCATCTTAATGTGTGGCTTATGAGCAGCCGCTCGACCATGAAATCCATGTTTTCTCACCTCCCGCCTAACTGCCATAGTACTTGCAGTGGATCCTGATGCAGTTTGGAATTCTTGTGTGATGGTCTGGATAGATGTCTGCCTATTAAACATTACGACCCTTTTCAACAGTCGGCGGTCTCTGTCAGTCCCTCCACTTTTCCACTTCACTATCACATCGGAAACAGTGGCCCTAGGGATGTTTAGGAGTGTGGAAATCCCGCGTACAGACGTATGACACAAGTGGCACCCAATCGCCTGACCACGTTCGAAGTCCGTGAGTTCCGCAGAGCGCCCCATTCTGCTCTCTCATGATGTCTAATGACTACTGAGGTAACTGATATGTTGTACCTGGCAGTAGGTGGCAGCACAATGCACCTAATATGAAAAACGTATGTTTTTCCGGGTGTCCGGATACTTTTGATCACATAGTGTATTTCGACCGAGCTGCACATCATCCAGTAATGCGTCCTCTATAAGATATTTATGCAAGTACTTGGTCTTGTGTTCTGTTGCGGAAATAGTACATTTTGAAGTTCGTCCTCATCTAGATATAGGGGGTACTTAAATGATAACAAGATATATGGGAAAAAGTAAGTAAACTGTTTGTTATTGCAAAAGCTCAAAAGCCCGCATCTCGTGGTCGTGCGGTAGCGTTCTCGCTTCCCACGCCCGGGTTCCCGGGTTCGATTCCCGGCGGGGTCAGGGATTTTCTCTGCCTCGTGATGGCTGGGTGTTGTGTGCAGTCCTTAGGTTAGTTAGGTTTAAGTAGTTCTAAGTTCTAGGGGACTGATGACCATAGCTGTTAAGTCCCATAGTGCTCAGAGCCATTTGAACCATTTGAAAAGCTCAAAATGGCTCAAATGGCTCTGAGCACTATGGGACTCAACTGCTGTGGTCATAAGTCCCCTAGAACTTAGAACTACTTAAACCTAACTAACCTAAGGACAGCACACAACACCCAGCCATCACGAGGCAGAGAAAATCCCTGACCCCGCCGGGAATCGAACCCGGGAACCCGGGCGTGGGAAGCGAGAACGCTACCGCACGACCACGAGATGCGGGCAGTATTGCAAAAGCAATCAAATCAAATGGCTCTGAGCACTATGGGACTTAACATCTGAGGTCATCAGTCCCCTAGAACTTAGAGCTACTTAAACCGAACTAACCTAAGGACATCACACACATCCATGCCCGAGGCAGGATACGAACCTGCGACCGTAGCAGTCGCGCGGTTTCGGACTGAAGCACCTAGAACCGCTCGGCCACCGTGGCCGGCTTCAAAAGCAATCGCCGTAACTGTTAAATAAATTTATTCCAAGACAAGGCGATCAACGCCTTCACGAAAAAATCTTTGCGTTTGTGTACGAAATCATGGTTGTACCCAGACGTGCACCTATTCGTTCAAAGAAAATCCACAGCCACGAATGTCTTTCTTTAGGACATGAAAAATATGGAAATTGCATAGGGAGAGATCGGGACTGTGTTAGGATGTGTAAGGGCTACCCAGCGAAACTTCTGCAGAGTAGCCGAAACAACCTCGGTGACATGTGGGCGGTCATTATCCTGTGACGGAATGATGCCGTCCTTCAACTTTCCTGGGCGTTTGGAGTTGATTGCCGCGCTTCAATTTTTGCAAAGTGCCACGTGGACATGCGATTGCCATATTTGCGGAGCCCTAAACAGAGATATTCGTGGGTGTCGATTTGCTTCAGACGAAGAGGTGCACGCCTGGGGACAGCCAAGGTTCCTCAGGCTACCGCAAACAGTTTTCCATAAAGGCATCTCAAGGAGGGATAAATGTATGGCGTTTACTTTTGAAACAATAAATAGTTGACTTACTTTTTCCATCTGACTCGTTTTGCGTTGGGTGCCCCTTACACAGCTGACTGTAAAGTGTGTGACAGAGGGTACTGTACTACAATTAGGCTTTCTTCCCTTTCCTGTCGCACGAGAAGCGCAGGAAGCACGACGGCTTAAATGCCACTGCTCGTGCTGTAATTAGAGTAGTTTTGCTTGGCACTCCCCAAGGAAGCGATAGGTAGGAGATTGAAGAATATCTCTAGATTATTCCCTTAATACTGTATCGTGAAACTTTGTAAGTAAGCTTTCACGAGTCAAACCTGTGACCATTCGTGACGTCCTTCTTTGTAAACGTTCAATATCCCCTGTTAGTCCTCACTGATATGGGTCCCACACACTTTATCAGTATTTTAAGATAGGCCACAGAAAGTGATTTGTAAGCAGTCTCCTTTGCAGAATGACTGCATTTTTCCAGCCTCCTTCCCATTAACCGAAGTCTGCCACCCGCTTTCCCCACGACTGAGTCGGTTTGAACGTTCCTTCGCAGTGGTTAGACACTGGACTCGCATTGGGGAGGACGACGGTTCAATCCCGCGTCCGGCCATCCTGATTTAGGTTTTCCGTGATTTCCCTAAAGCGCTCCAGGCAAATGCCGGGATGGTTCCTTTCAAAGGGCACGGCCGACTTCCTTCCCCGCCCTTCCCTAATCCGATGCGACCGATGACCTCGCTGTCTGGTCTCCTTCCCCAAACAACCCAAATTGAACGTTCCCTTTCGCGTCCCTAGGTAGTGGCACTGTATGAATTCACATATTCCAACTGTGATTTATTTATGTTGTAATCATAGCACGTTTCTTTTCTGTGTTCTGCGAAGTGCACAAATTTACGTTTGTGGAAGTTGCCAGTGTTTGTACCACTTTGAAATATTATGAAGATTTGAATGAATATTTGTGCAGTTTTTTTTTCAGACAGTAATTCGTTGCGTGATCTGCAAAAAGTATAAGATTAGTATAAATGTCGTCTGCCAGGTCATTAATACACACCACGCAAAACAAGGGTCCCAAAGCACTTCCCTAGAGCAGACCTCAAGTTACTTCTACATTTGTCGATGACCCTTCATCCAAGACCTTGCGAGGTGGCGCAGTGCACTCGTATTCTTGAGGACGACAGATCAAATCCCAATCCGACCATCCATATTTAGATTTTTGTGATTTAGCTAAATCATTCCAGACAAATGCTGGGTGGCTCCTTTCCCATAATTTCGTATAATCTGTAATTGTGCTCCAACTGTAATGACCTCTCTGTCGACGGAACTTTAAACTCTTATCTTCCTTTTTTCCTTGATAACGTGATGCGTCCGCCCTACCAGGAAGTTCTCAGTCCGTCCGAGATGGAGTCGAGCGCGTTGTCAGCGAGTTTGCGAGAACCGGCCGGCGCGCAGCCGTGACAGGGGTTCACGTGCGTGAGAGCTGGGCTGGCGAAAAGCTGCCGGAATCAATACGGCCGGTGCAGACGCGTTGTTTCCAAACAGCGGCCGCCACGCCGTCTCGGCCATTTCCTGCGTCCGCCTAATGACTGATTTCGCTAAGTGCGCTTCGACGTCGACACTATTCAAAAGGTTCGTGCACGTGGGTCGCCTCTACCACATAACACTATGCATTTACGTACAGGGTGTTTCAAAAATGACCGGTATATTTGAAACGGCAATAAAAACTAAACGAGCAGCGATAGAAATACACCGTTTGTTGCAATATGCTTGGGACAACAGTACATTTTCAGGCAGACAAACTTTCGAAATTACAGTAGTTACAATTTTCAACAACAGATGGCGCTGCGGTCTGGGAAACTCTATAGTACGATATTTTCCACATATCCACCATGCGTAGCAATAATATGGCGTAGTCTCTGAATGAAATTACCCGAAACCTTTGACAACGTATCTGGCGGAATGGCTTCACATGCAGATGAGATGTACTGCTTCAGCTGTTCAATTGTTTCTGGATTCTGGCGGTACACCTGGTCTTTCAAGAGTCCCCACAGAAAGAAGTCACAGGAGTTCATGTCTGGCGAATAGGGAGGCCAATCCACGCCGCCTCCTGTATGTTTCGGATAGCCCAAAGCAATCACACGATCATCGAAATATTCATTCAGGAAATTAAAGACGTCGGCCGTACGATGTGGCCGGGCACCATCTTGCATAAACCACGAGGTGTTCGCAGTGTCGTCTAAGGCAGTTTGTACCGCCACAAATTCACGAAGAATGTCCAGATAGCGTGATGCAGTAAGCGTTTCGGATCTGAAAAATGGGCTAATGATTCCTTTGGAAGAAATGGCGGCCCAGACCAGTACTTTTTGAGGATGCAGGGACGATGGGACTGCAACATGGGGCTTTTCGGTTCCCCATATGCGCCAGTTCTGTTTATTGACGAAACCGTCCAGGTAAAAATAAGCTTCGTCAGTAAACCAAATGCTGCCCAAATTCATATCGCCGTCATCAATCCTGTGCACTATATCGTTAGTGAATGTCTCTCGTGCAGCAATGGTAGTGGCGCTGAGGGGTTGCCACGTTCGAATTTTGTATGGATAGAGGTGTAAACTCTGGCGCATGAGACGATACGTGGACGTTGGCGTCATTTGGACCGCAGTTGCAACACGGCGAACGGAAACCCGAGGCCACTGTTGGATCACCTGCTGCACTAGCTGCGCGTTGCCCTCTGTGGTTGCCGCACGCGGTCGCCCTACCTTTCCAGCACGTTCATCCGTCACGTTCCCAGTCCGTTGAAATTTTTCAAACAGATCCTTTATTGTATCGCTTTTCGGTCCTTTGGTTACATTAAACCTCCGTTGAAAACTTCGTCTTGTTGCAACAACACTGTGTTCTAGGCGGTGGAATTCCAACACCAGAAAAATCCTCTGTTCTAAGGAATAAACCATGTTGTCTACAGCACACTTGCACGTTGTGAACAGCACACGCTTACAGCAGAAAGACGACGTACAGAATGGCGCACCCACAGACTGCGTTGTCTTCTATGTCTTTCACATCACTTGCAGCGCCATCTGTTGTTGAAAATTGTAACTACTGTAATTTCGAAAGTTTGTCCGCCTGAAAATGTACTGTTGTCCCAAGCATATTGCAACAAACGGTGTATTTCTATCGCTGCTCGTTTAGTTTTTATTGCCGTTTCAAATATACCGGTCATTTTTGAAACACCCTGTATCTCAAGTATTGCAGTCGTGCAGTTATGTGAACAAAGATTTGCACTCTCTGATCCGTGGAAGGTTCAGCGAGAGGAACCCAGTGTCAACTCGTGTTCCACATCTGGAGAATATAAAGGCTGGATCATAACTGTACCAATAAAATTTCGCGGTTCATCAGCGATACTTCCTGAATATTTTTGTGCAAGGGACACGTGGTCTCGAGGTTTACAATTATGGATTAAATAACGTAGTTATAACATGCAGGTGTCGTCTGCTGTGAAGTCACACATTCAACAACGTGCTCTGAACGGTGTGCTCCGAATACTTTTGCCTGCACCAGCATCGTGCTCTGTGATCATATTACTTACAGGTAATCCTGTTTCACAGAGCAGGCAAGCCTCCGATCTCTACGTTCTACGATGAGGCGCTGACTGCAATGCCTTGTCGCCAGTAATAGGGCAATCTATGTTGTGGTGCATTTTGTTAGTGTAGGGTGCCCACATCAGGGACAGGTATGCACTCAGGAGCAAACCTATTGTTCTCCTTTGATTGACAGGTCATTAACCTATTGTTCTGCTAAGAGGATTAAGAGCCTCTGGGGATAGTTCTTCCTTCTGACTGACAGGTCCTTAACCTTTAGTCCCCTAACCCCTCCACCTCCTCTTCCCTACCCCTCAGGAAATCTTCAACTGTCCTCCCTCCCCCTCACTGATACAGATACACTTTCAGGCCTGAGTTATTCGAATAGCTCCCTCCCACTCTTACCAGACTGATTAGAGTGAGAGGGAGCTATTTAAATAACTCAGTCCTGAAAGTGTATCTGTATCAGCGAGGGGGAGGGGGGAAGGTTGGAGATTTCCTGAGGGGTTGCGAGGAGGAAGGGAAGGGGTTGGGGGACAACAGGTTAAGGACCTTTCAATCAGAAGGATGGATTATCTCCAGGGGCTCTTAATCCTCTTAGCAGAACAATACGTTAACGACCTGTGAATCAAAGGAGGACAATAGGTTTGCCCCTGAGTGCATAACTGCCCTTGATGTAGGCACCCTGCACCAACAAAATGCACCACAACGCAGTTTGCCCTACTACTGTCACCTACTCGTCAAAACCATCCTTCGACCACTATGCATAAATGCTCACGACAGCAGCACGCTGACCGCTGCCCAGCTTCGCCGTTTTGGAGATGCTCGTTCCACAGGAATCTGTCCTTTGTGAAAGTCGCTTATGTAAATATATGTCCTGAGTTGGGACCCATATCATCTCAAGAAAGATTTCCCAGTCGTCTCTGATCAGCTGATATACCTGTCTCAACTCCTCACGTGCATGCAACACCACCAGGCAGCATTCATTCTTGTGGTGAGCAGTGGTCATAATGTCTTGTGTTATCAGTGTAGTTTTGAGCTGATGCGCAATTTACATTCTACGCCTTCAACCTGTAGCAGTTGCAAACTGCACACGAGTATTCTCTTTACATAGTTTCAACCTGCCAGCGACACACGTGTTGGCACAGTTAATACGTCATTTAAAAGACACATTTGCAGCATCTGTTTTCTGTTGTTTGTCACAAAAAGAAATGAATTAAAGTTGAATTTCGACGCCTTATCGACGATAAGATCATTAGTAGGAGAAATAATTCGGATTGTGAAATGCTGGGGAAGAAAAGTTAAAGTGTGCTATTCAACGAAATCATCCCAGCCTTTGACTTAATCGATTTAGAGAAACAACAGAAAATATAATTCTGGTTGGTCACACTGAGGTCGAACTGCAGTCTGGAGCCAAGTGCCAGATCACTATGCTACCTCGACTTGTCGTTATTGGCCACAGCCTGTCTCTGTGATTTCTCTGTTTTTCCGGCTGCACATTCGACATTTCTCGTGTTTAAGTTAAGCGACCATTTAATTTTTTGTAGATTCCTCGATGCCATTGTATTAAATACCTCACTATATCGATGAAATATTGTACACTGAGATGATTGCCAATAATTTGTCCCCTTTGAATCGCTATACAGGGTGAAGAAAAATTCACGGACTTCCCAGCGTGATTCCTCACATACAAGCACTACAAAAATGTCTTTCACAAAATTTAGTCCTGCACATATTTCGGGCAGTAAATGGACGTTAAATACGGGCAAAGTGACAACACTGTAATCACATGTACGATAATTACATCTGCCAGCGGGTGGAACAGTGATGTACAGTTGGTACAGTGGACAGCATTTTGGGTTAGCAAGCAGCAGGTCGAAGGTTCGATTCTGCGTCGAGGCGTATTTGTTTTTATTTGCTAATACTGGTCTGCGTGGTACGGTCTCTGGCGTCGTTATCACCATACAACGATTACAGTAGGTCTTCTACAAAGTATTTCCAGTTACGTACTATGAACACAGAAATGAAAGTACAATTATTTTCATTGGTCAGCTGTAAAGAAGCCTTTTGCATGTCGTCGACTCGAATTGTTTCGCGCCATTGCATCTACTAGAATCCAAACCTGTTCTCTATGTAACCTTCCAAATGGTGCCATCGAAATTATTTGCAAAGCATGTTGCTAGCTACCAGTTACGTAACGCCCTAACAAAATGTAATGGACCTGAATGTGGAAAAAATAATAGTCTATGGGAGCATTGGGGGAGGTACACACACAAAAGTTTGGAATCTAGGACATGCAATGGTGTGAAACAACTCGCATCCACGACAAACAAAAGCCTTCTTTAAAAGCTGAACAATGAAAACGACTGTACTTCCATTTCTGTGTTCGTAGTATGTAAGAGTAAATGTTTTATACAAGACCCACTGTAATCGCTGTTTGATGTTTAAGACGCCAGATATCGTACCACGCAGACTACTTTCAGAAAATAAAAACAAATAAGCCTCGACCCAGAATCGAAACATCGACCTCCTGCATGCTAACCCAAAACGTTATCCACTGCATCAACTGTGCACCACTTCTACGATTCCCTGACAGAGATAGTTACCGTACCTGTGATTACAGTGTTGCTAGACTGCCAATCCTTAAAGTCCATTTACTGCTGCAGAATGCGTAGGACAAAATTTTGTGGGAGGCATTTTTGTATTGCTAGTATGCGAGGAATCGCTCTACGAAGTCAGTGTGAGAGAATTTTTCTTCTCCCTGTACATCGTGATATTATACACTATCACCAGCACAGACGTTGTCTCCAAAGATACGAATTCGCTTACTGCTTCGGTGAGTTTTGTATCAAACGGAATTAACAAATTAATTTCATGCAGCACCCGGTTTCACACGGGAGGGTGTCGTCGGTTTTAACAACCCTAAATTTTGGCCCAACGAGTATAAATTTCGCTAAATGCAGTGTAAGGAAGGAACAGTACATGATGATGAATACTTTGCGGAAATAATCTAGTTGTGTGGGTCCTGAGACGTAAGAATCTGGTAGAATACGCCAAACCGAGTGAAGCGTGACATGTGACAGAGGCTAAGCCTTGAGTTTGAATTTTGGCAGATTGTGCTTTCTAATCTTACTTTTCCATCGATACCCACTTTGGTTCACAAAATTTACGTGAAATTCTTACGAGTTGAATTAGAGCAGAACACAGCTCCGTCCGAACAGGCCTCGGAGGGCCAAAAGGTACCGACCGACCGCCATGTCATCATCAGCCGATAGGTGACACTGGATGCGAATATGGAAGGACATGTGGTCTGCACACCGCTGTCCCGGTCGTTCCCAGTTTTCGTAAGAGGAGCCGCCACTTTTCAGTCAAGTAGCTTCTCACTTGGCCTCACAAGAGCCGAGTGCACCCAGCCCCTGACTGTCACCCATCCAAGTGTTAACCAAGCCCGACAACACTTAACTTTTGTGATCTGACGGAAATCGGTGTTACCACTGCGGCAAGGCCGTTGGCAGAGCACAACGTAACTCAATGTTAATTCGCAGCATCGTCCCACACAAAAATGCAATGCAAATTTCAGAGGAAAGGCTACGGTTGTAAGACGTCTTAATATTTATTTTTTCATTTCCTCAAATCACACATGTCGCTGTTTAAACAGATTCAAGAAGTATGCTGTCTGGTTGTTTCTTCAGATTTTACTATAGGCTTTCACCCTCCAAGGGAAAAGAAATATTGACCATATTTGTCAACCTTCAGTTTAACGCTTTTCATAAAGATAGGTAGACATGTGCAGCGACATCCACACTTTTCTCATCGTAAAAGTCCGAGATTGTATGTTGCAGGAACAGTCAGGCAACGTATTACCCCCACCCACATACATATCGTGGAAGGTCGATGACAGGAAAATTAGAGAAATTCTAAATTGTCGCTACTACCGCGCATCACTCGCGGTTGTAACAGGAAATCTTCGTGGTACGGGAAGTATCTTCACCACACATTGAAAGGTGGTATCTTGAGTATAGATGTAAAAATTGTAGCAGATACGATGTCCTGTACCAGCAGCACGTACGCCCCGTCCCACTCCACTGACGAAAGCAGTGCAGGCAGAAGGTTTCCTGGACGCCTATACGCATGCTTTAATATATCTAGTTCTATCGTTGTTGTTATTAGGTGATGAATGTCAAAAAGTATGTATATGTGCTAGAACTCACAACCACAAAACAGTTACTCTCAATATTGAAAGTAATTCTCATAGCGCTGAAACATCTACATTTTTAGTCTTCCAATTAATTTTGTTGAGTATATCAGTTATAATTTCGTGCTCAACAGAGGCACTTTGCAAGGCGATACGAAATGGAGCAAGCACATCATGTCGGTAATAGGGAAGGTGAATGATCGTACTGGAAGAATTTTAGGAAAGTGTAGCTCATCTATAAGGAACACAGGGTATAGAACACTAGTATGACGGTTCAATCCCGTCTTCAGCCATCCTAATTTAGGTTTTCCGTGATTTCCCTAAATCATTTCAGGCAAATGCCGGGATGGTTCCTTTGAAAGGGCACGGCCGATTTCCTTCCCAATCCTTCCCTACCCCGAGCTTGCGCTCCGTCTCTAATGACCTCGTTGTCGACGGGACGTTAAACACTAACCACCAACCAACCAACACTAGTATGATCCATTAACAGGGAAGGCGAACGGTCGAATTGGGAGAATTTTAGGAAAGTGCCAGCCGTTGTGGCCGAGTGGTTCTAGGCGCTTCAGTCTGGAACCGCGCGACCGCTACGGTAGCAGGTTCCAATCCTGCCTCGGGCATGGATGTGTGTGATGTTCTTAGGTTAGTTACGCTTAAGTAGTTCTAAGTCTAGGGGACTGATGATATCAGATGTTAAGTCCCACAGTGCTCAGAGACATTTGGAGTCTCCATTTGAGAGTGTAACAGGAAAGGGCAGAACTGGTAGTGGTACAAGGTATCCTCTGGCCGTCACCGTATGATGTCTTGCGGAGTATGCATGTAGATTTAGATGTGAAAAATTGTACAACTGTTCTTTCAACCATTTTATCACTTCAGGTGATTGTGTCTTGTAAGGATTTCAAACAGGTGGAAAATATTCGAGACAGTTTTATTAAAATTTCTAGATAACGTACTGGGTAAAGAAGATAGATAGATTTCAGAATAAAGCTTTCTCTCTGCAGCGATGTGTGCAGTGTTTTCAGACATCTTGGCGGATTTGTACTGGATGCTGGACTGGGACACGAACCCGGAACATCGCCTTTCGCGAGCATTGCTCTTACCGGCTGAGCTGTCCATGCACGTCTCAGGCTCATTCCTTACATCATCAGTTCTGCCAGTAACTCTGTCCTACTTTCCAAACTTTTTTATAAATCAACAAAACAATATCTGTGAGTGGCCTTAAACTCTGATCAGCGAGGTTGTTAACTTTTAAGTCATTCATTGAATTTCAATTTCCAAATTATCCTTATGACGTGCTTCATAACTTTGCACTTAGGTTGTCTCAAATATCACATGAATCCCTACTAGAATTAAGAGGGCAATTAATTTGTCAAAAGACCCACATTCTGACGCCTTATCCCTAAAAGTAGAAATGTCATGCTCCTACCATGTTTTCTGACCGACTCATTTTGCAACTGAAGCGGTGAGTACGCATCATTAGTCGTCCCTGGAGAGCTGAATCGGTAGCAGAATTGCTTCCGAAAGTCAAGGTCCCGGGTTCGAGTCTCAGTTCATCATACAGTGTTACTCTGCATGTCAGGGACATTAGACAGACAACACTGATTAAGTCGAAGAGCCGGCCCCGGTAGCCGAGCGGTTCTAGGCGCTTCAGTCCGGAACCGCGCGACTGCTACGGTCGCAGGTTCGAATCCTGTCAGGGGCATGGATGTTTGTGATGTCCTTAGGTTAGTTAGGTTTAAGTAGTTCTAAGTTCCAGGGGACTGATGACCTCAGATGTAAAGTCCCATAGTGCTCAGAGCCATTTGAACCATTTTTTTAAGTCGAAGAAGACGAAGAGGTGGGGAGGTTATAAAGCCAATTTTGAGATAACATATCTGGAGTGAGACACGGGGAATCATGGCTGCAGAGTGGTAGCCCGCTCCTCTACTGTGTAGCTCTACTTGGTACGACGACATTTTTCTTTCCTCCAGAATTCCATTAACGGAAAATCATAATTGCTACTGAAGACATCAATGGTTAAATACTGAACAACGTTTAAGAGCGCACGTGAGGCACAATAAAAATACTCAAAGCTATTTTACAAACTAATATATACCATCCGTATATATATATATATATATATATATATATATATATATATATATATATATATATATATATATTAGTCCTTCCGTTTTCCATTCTTTTGAGAACCCCATATACACACAGCACTATTTCTTCCATTTTCCACTGTTTAGAAGTCTATATATACGGATGGTATATATTAGTTTGTAAAACAGCTTTGAGTATGCGTTGGCGCGGGACAACGCCCAAAGAAAGAAAGATATAGGATAAAATAACATAAATTAATTAACGAGTACAAAATGACTTCAGAATGTAAGTTACGTATTATTATGGCAGGCCAAGTAATTTTTATTGAATTCTGCATTACATATCAGAATAACATGGATACCTTACACTATTTTTCAATATAGTTACGAAGTTTCTGCGAACAACGATCAAAACGTTCTACCAATCTTTCAATTCCTCGACGATAGAAATCCGCTTCTTGGTCACGGAGGCATTCGAGCACAGCTATGTAAATGACCTCATCGTTGGGAAATCTCTTTCCCCCTGATGTTCTTTCAGCTTACCGAAAAGATGGTCTGGGTATTGCCATCTGTGGTCGGTGTCGACACCCTCCCTTCCCTATCAGTATCACCCAGCTCCGTGTGGCCTTGGTCAAATTATTGGCAATATTTCACTGCATCTGGAAGTGACATTGTATTTGGTGCATGTTGTTGTTGTTGTGGTCTTCAATCCTGAGACTGGTTTGATGCAGCTCTCCATGCTACTACTTCGGTCCACCGCTCGTGGTCTCGCGGTAGCGTTCTCGCTTCCCGAGCACGGGGTCCCGGGTTCGATTCCCGGCGGGGTCAGGGATTTTCACCTGCCTTGAGATGACTGGGTGTTTGTGTTGTCCTCATCATTTCATCATCATCCAGGAAAGTGGTGCAATTGGACTGAGCAAAGATTGGGTAATTGTACGGGCGCTGATAACCACGCTGTTGAGCGCCCCACAAACCAAACATCATCTCTCTCCATGCTACTCTATCCTGTGCAAGCTTCTTCATCTCCCAGTACCTACTGCAACCTACATCCTTCTGAATCTGCTTTGTGTATTCATCTCTTGGTCTCCCTCTACGATTTTTACCCTCCACGCTGCCCTCCAATACTAAATTGGTGATCCCTTGATGCCTCAGAACATGTCCTACCAACCGATCCCTTCTTCTGGTCAAGTTGTGCCATAAACTTTTCTTCTCCGCAATCCTATTCAATACTTCCTCATTAGTTATTTGATCTACCCATCTAATCTTCAGCATTCTTCTGTAGCACCACATTTCGAAAGCTTCTATTCTCTTCTTGTCCATTTGGTCCATATACCGCCAGAATTCCAAAGTAAATCTGTGTGAAATTTAGGCATTTTACTCACAAGAGTCGTAACGTCCCTTGTACTTAAACTTTGAAGTACATTTCCAGTTTGCCGGTCGGCGTGGCCGAGCGGTTCTAGGTGCTACAGTCTGGAACCGCGCGACCGCTACGGTGGCAGGTTTGACTCCTGCCTCGGGCGTGGATGTGTGTGATGTCCTTAGGTTAGTTAGGTTTAAGTAGTTCTAAGTTCTAGGGGACTGATGACTGCAGCAGTTAAGTCCCATAGTGCTCAGAGCCATTTGAACATTTCCAGTTTCCGCGTCATTTCACCCGCTCCGTGTGGTGCAACTGTTATCCTCACCGCAGCAGAACTGTCTCTGCAGCTATCCTGGAACTGGTACTCTCTTCTGACCTTTCGATGCTCTTGTTGCACAGTGGTCTTAGAGTGGGACAACATGTGTAACTTTTCTGAAGTATATACCAGTCCTGGGCGATATGAGCTGTGTGAACAGTGGCCCTGTAGTCTTGGAACACATTTTCGCTGTTGTGGGGCGAGCATTATACCATGGGATGGGCCTGATCAGTCAAAATGACCATATAATCCTTGCCAGTAATGCGTCTTTGCAGGGTAGCCTGGGGTCACGATATGCCTACCACAGTCATCACCAGACCCCCGCCGGCCGCTGTGGCCGAGCGATACTGCTACGGTCGCAGGTTCGAATCCCGCCTCGGGTATGGATGTGTGTGATCTTCTTAGGTTACTTAAGTTTAAGTAGTTCTAAGTCTAGTAGACTGATGGCCTCTGATGTTAAGTCCCATAGTGCTCAGAGCCATTTGAACCATTTTGAACCAAACCCCCGCCATGTTTCACTCTTGGGGTCGTAAACTCGGAAATAAGTGAGAATCAGTGTGAAACGAGACTCATCCGACCAAATGACATCCGTACTTTGCTCCATAATCCTTATTAAGAGCATTTACAGCACTGATGAGTAGGTTTGGAATTCCAGCCTGCCGTACAATTCTCTGCTTCTACAGCTCCCTTCGTGTCCTTTTGGTGCTGACACTGTTAGTCAGTGTTGCATTCAGTTCTGCAGTGACTTTTGCAGCTTTTGCCCTCTTCAATGACCGTACACCAAGATCACTCAACACACACTTTCGTCCGCGTTGTGACTTAGCGGATGATTTTCCGATTTTCCTGTATGCGGTATAAATCTTCGACATGGTGTGTCTCGAAACAACGAACACGTGAGCTACCTCGGTTACTGAAGTACCCTCTGTACGAGCACCAACAAGTTGGCCACGTTCGACTTCGCTTAGCTCCGACGTTATGTATACAAGACCACATAAAACACTGTTGTGCCCACTACTGCCACTTGCAACGTACTGAGGTGCCGTTCGTGGTCAAATATAATACAACAGCGTAATCTGCAGGCTTGGCTAGCTCTACATTTCTCTTCAAGCATGCGTTTGTCTTGGCGTTTCAATATTTTTGACCAACTCCTGTAGATTTTTTCATCATACCTGGATATGTTTTGCTTGATGTGTGTACTGTTTTCGTTGTTCTTATTGTGAAATGTTAACTGCAGTTGCTTGTATGTTTAATTTTGTAGAATCAAATCTGTCCACAGTGTTAGATTACTTTTCATAGATATTGTAGTAAGCTGTTGTTGTCTTGGCAATATAGCTTCATACCTTCTCTGCAGTGAAGTGTGTTCTAAGGTCATTGGCTGTACGATTAAACATCTTTCTACTTTACTCCAGTGGGTTGAATGAAATTCATATTTGACTTCATTAAAAGAGTCGTTGTGAGTATAGCGACGTAAATAAGCAATTCTGCCTTACGTCTTATACGACTTCAAAATAAAGAGTTAACTTTCCGTTAATAAAACTGTTGCCAACAATACCTCAAATTAACAAGCACCCATCGGAGAGTGTTATTCCTTTTGATAATCAGATGCTCTGTTGCGGGCGTCTAATCATTAGGCTCGAGTAAAGAAAACAGAGTAAACGTCTTAATCATTGTGTACTCTTTCTGCTCTTATCCCACTGACGACACGAACCTTCATACTAACATTGACTGTGCACCTTTCTTACTACTCAGGACATGAGAGTGTGAGGCAATGGATATTTCGTCAAACTGAGCAATACGTTGGGAAGGATAAGAGTTCAGATCCTTGTTAAATGCCCATTCGTTTTTATAAACCATTTCAGTTTGTTTTCTGTTTGGATTTAGGGCGCTCAGCATCTAGCTTATTAGCACCCGTAGATATTTTCATGGACGAGTGAGCTGAAAAACTAATAAAGCGTTCTTATCCATTCGTTAAATCAACTCTTGTAGACACAGGATAATAGTGTTCAATAAAAGATACAACAACAAGATAAAAGCCTTGATAAATATTTTCAGTCGAAAGAAAGATAAAGAAGAACGTGGAATTGTGAAAAGGTGTGTGTGAGAATTGTTTTTGATTACATCTGTACTAAATTTTTAATATGGGAGACACTTTTTTCATCATGAAATGTATATTTATTTCAAATTTGTTTGTAAGATTTTCGACTGTAGTACGTCCTATTCGTGGAAGTCATTAGCTGAATACTATCACTGTTAGTCTGGCGCCAGTGTATGTTGAAAACTAAATTGAAAATGCCCCGACATGAAAAAAGCGTACTTCTTTTTTAGTTCGAACTAGAAGAGAAGATAGCAACTTGGACTATACCGATACAACGCGTAGGCTGAAAGTAAATGAAATAACCGGACAGCGATGACTTGTACATGCCACATAAAATGATTCTTGTAGGTGAACGGCGAGTACATCTGACCGTAGATACGCAGCAGAAAGTTGCGAGCACTAAGTTTCGCCAAAGTAGAAGGCGTAGCAACGACGTTTTGCGAATATTATCCCGGACTACGAACCCAATGCCAAACGGTTAAGTGTGAATTGCAGATTAATCACGTAGCAGTAGAATTTGCAGGAACGTCGAAAAATAAGCGCTTAGCACGCCAAGACTGGATACGCCACTGAATAATATAAACTCGTCATCTTTGAATGTGGCTCTCTGTGCATTAAAAAGAATTCGTTTGCACAAGTGATAGTCACACATTACAAAAAATATGTATTAAAATAATAATATCTTCGCTTTTCTGTGCAATGGCTACTTCCGAAGAAGATATGGCGACTATAACTTTCTGTAAATAGATATTGTGTCCGAACCGTAACTGAAACTCGTATTTACCACTGCTTGCGAAAGCTTAAGGTGTGGGTTCGAGTCCATGTCCATTCCTCCAAAAACATTTATTGCGTGGTGGAAATTTAGACCATAATAGTGAGGATATTTGATGGTTTACTAGTTCTATTATTCACTAATCACTCTGAAAAAATTGGACTGCGAGCTAGTGGATGCAAATAGAAAAAACTTCGAGCTGCGTATGAAGTACCAGTCACGAGAAATGACATTACATGGTGCTACTCCTCATACGTTAAAACAAGAATGCCACAAGTAATCAGTCAGCGCTATAATATTACGCACAGAAAATACTCATCAGACCCCACATCTGTTGATTGCTGATGGTGCAAGTACTTGGATAATTCTTGTTTGGAGGTGAGAAATTTCGCCAGTAAACTAAGGATGACAAGCGCGTTTTAGCAATTCTCTGCAAAACTACGGAAGTTATACTAGGACAGCAGTGTTCTCTGAGCGCTGCCGAAATCGCTGAGTAGAAATGAGGCTATGGTGCGTCACTGTGAAGAGATACTAACATGGTATAAAGTACACTGTCAAAATTACTCAACTATGAGACTATTACGCCTCAAATATACTCAAGTATTCGCTTACCGATAACTACTATTTTAAGCATTTACTTAGTTTTATGATCACTCAAATAAATGACACTGATGTAACTAAAAAAAGACTAAGCTTATCCATTTTGGAGACTGTAGAGCTCCGTGACTGTATATTAAATGAAATATAGATGTAACCTGCATTCTACGAAATATTTATTTATTTTCAGGAAACAGTTTTCGAGTCTTTTCTGGCTCATTAGGTGAGAGATGCAGAGGTTCACATATTTATACTTGTAGTATGGCGCTTGGTGCTGTTTCGCCTAGTATGGCAGATATTTGGCACGTTGTGAGTAAATAAATTCACCTCTCAACACAACTAGCCAAATACCTGCCACACGAGGCAACGTTTCCCATCTTCTTGTCCCAGCGAAGCAACATCCGGTGCTCAGCAAGGTGCTGTAAGTATAAATACTTAAACTTTTGCGTGCCTCGTGTGAGGATAAGGCTGAAAACCTGTAAAAGTAAGTTGCGAAAAGAAATAAATATTTCATAAGTAACCGATCGTAGATGTCTGTAGTTATATTTCGTTGACAAAGGATTCTTCTGCGTCGAATTAGGAAAATGGCATTAGTGACGTAGTGTCTCTTCAGGAGAAGCGAATAGCGTGTCCATTCGAATTAATAAGTTTTTCTTTCAGCCGAGCTGGAGCAACGTAAAATTTTGTAAACAAAGCGGCCGTTTAATTCGCAGCGGCGTGCGAATGCGAGCGCGCTGCCGGAGAAGCTGACAGTGGAGCAGGTGCGTGACCCTAGGTCCGCCTGTCGTAGGCGCCGCCGGGTCGGGTTAACGATCTGTCGGTGGGGCGTTTTGTTCACTGCCACTGCAGACAGCGCGTCCGTAATCGCCGCTGCTCCGTCACACAGGAGCGCGGGAAGCTACGTGCCCGGGACGCGCGCGGAAGCCAACTTCATTCTCCGGCGATTAGGAAGACATCAACTACTCAGAGCTGAAACGCATATTCGGACTGAGCAGATGTAGTACAAACGAATCCGAACTGGGGTGACTCGCTCTAGTGTCGGAATGCTGTAACGAATGTACGGATTGGACGGGAAGAGGTGCGCTAACTGGCGGTCTGGCTGGTTGGCGGGCGCAGCGAGCAGCGCGCAGCATACCATGTTCTGGCGGAGCTTGTGCAGGAGGTGGTCCATGCCGCGGCCGGCGCCTCGCCGCTCCAGGCCCGACTGCCGCTTCGTCCTGCCTCTGCCGCCGCCGCCGCCGCCGCCGCCGCCGCCTCGCGACGCCGCATCGATCTGTCCGGACGCGGGCGACGCGCATGCGCACCGCGCACGCCGCTGCACGCCTCGCTGGCCGCGCCGTCTGCAGTTCGAACCCCGCCCGGACGCACTCCCAGCTGGCTACGCATCTACCTTCCAGATTACGCTGATACAATAGCTCCCTACTTAGCAATCATATACAACCGCTCGCTCACCGGTAGATCTGTGACTACAGATTGGAAAATTGCGCAGGTCGCACCAGAGTTTAAGAAGGGTAGTAGGAGTAATCTATCGAACTACAGACCTATATCTTTGACGTCGGTTTGCAGTAGGGTTTTTGAGCATATACTGTATTCAAACATTACGGATCACCTCGAAGGGAACGATCTATTGATACGTAATCAGCATGGTTTCAGAAAACATCGTTCTTGTGCAACGCAGCTAGCTCTTTATTCGCACGAAGTAATGGCCGCTATCGACAGGGGATCTCAAGTTGATTCCGTATTTCTAGATTTCCGGAAAGCTTTTGACACCGTTCCTCACAAGCGACTTCTAATCAAGCTGCGGGCCTATGGGGTATCGTCTCAGTTGTGTGACTGGATTCGTGATTTCCTGTCAGGAAGGTCGCAGTTCGTAGTAATAGACGGCAAATCATCGAGTAAAACTGAAGTGATATCAGGGAAGCGTCCTGGGATCTCTGCTGTTCCTGATCTATATAAAAGACCCGGGGTGACAATCTGAGCAGTTCTCTTAGGTTGTTCGCAGATGATGCTGTAATTTACCGTCTAGTAAGGTCATTCGAAGACCAGTATCAGTTGCAAAGCGATTTAGAAAAGATTGCTGTATAGTATGGCAGGTGGCAGTTAACGCTAAATAACGAAAAGTGTGAGGTGATCCACATGAGTCCCAAAAGAAATCCGCTGGAATTCGATTACTAGATAAATAGTACAATTTTCAAGGTTGTCAATTCAACTAAGTACCTGGGAGTTAAAATTACGAACAACTTCAGTTGGAAAGACCACATAGATAATATTGTGGGGAAGGCGAGCCAAAGGTTGCGTTTCATTGGCAGGACACTTAGAAGAGGCAACAAGTCCACTAAAGAGACAGCTTACACTACACTCGTTCGTCCTCTGTTAGAATATTGCTGCGCGGTGTGGGATCCTTACCAGGTGGGATTGACGGAGGACATCGAAAGGGTGCAAATAAGGGCAGCTCGTTTTGTATTATCACGTAATAGGGGAGAGAGTGTGGCAGATATGATACGCGAGTTGGGATGGAATTCATTAAAGCAAAGACGTTTTTCGTCGCGGCGAGATCTATTTACGAAATTTCAGTCACCAACTTTCTCTTCCGAATGCGAAAATATTTTGTTGAGCCCAACCTAGATAGGTAGGAATGATCATCAAAATAAAATAAGAGAAATCAGAGCTCAAACAGAAAGGTTTAGGTGTTCGTTTTTCCCGCGCGCTGTTCGGGAGTGGAATGGTAGAGAGATAGTATGATTGTGGTTCGATGAACCCTCTGCCAAACACTTAAATGTGAATTGCAGAGTAATCATGTAGATGTAGATGTACCTAGCTGGAAACGGATCGCTGCGTCGCTAAAATGTAGCACGTAACTCACTTAACAGGTCACAAATCCTGTTTTTTTTTAAGTTTATTTATTTACTAAGTTTTTCCGCAATCTCCAACTGCTCAGCTGTTACGTCATCTACAGGGTATTCCAAAATGTACGGCCAAACTTTCAGGAAACATTCCTCACACACAAATAAAGAAAAGATGTTATGTGGACATGTGTCCGGAAACGCTTAATTTCCATGTTAGAGCTCATTTTAGTTTCGTCAGTACGTACTGTAATTCCTCGATTCACCGCCAGTTGGCCCAATTGATGGAAGGTAATGTTGATTTCGGTGCTTGTGTTGACATGCGACTCATTGCTCTACAGTACTAGCATCAAGCACATCAGTACGTAGCATCAACAGGTTAGTGTTCATCACGAACGTGGTTTTGCAGTCAGTGCAATGTTTACAAATTCGGAGTTGGCAGATGTCCATTTGATGTATGGATTAGCACGGGGCAATAGTCGTGGCGCGGTACGTTTGTATCGAGACAGATTTCCAGAACGAAGGTGTCCCGACAGGAATACGTTCGAAGCAATTGATCGGCGTCTCAGGGAGCACGGAATATTCCAGCCTATGACTCGCGACTGGGGAAGACCTAGAACGACGAGGACACCTGCAATGGACGAGGCAATTCTTCGTGCAGTTGACGATAACCCTAATGTCAGCGTCAGAGAAGTTGCTGCTGTACAAGGTAACGTTGACCACGTCGCTGTATGGAGAGTGCTACGGGAGAACCAGTTGTTTCCGTACCATTTACAGCGTGTGCAGGCACTATCAGCAGCTGATTGGCCTCCACGGGTACACTACTGCGAATGGTTCATCCAACAATGTGTCAATCCTCATTTCAGTGCAAATGTTGTCTTTACGGACGAGGCTTCATTCCAACGTGATCAAATTGTAAATTTTCACAATCAACATGTGTGGGCTGACGAGAATCCGCACGCAATTGTGCAATCACGTCATCAACACAGATTTTCTGTGAACGTTTGGGCAGGCATTGTTGGTGATGTCTTGATTGGGCCCCATGTTCTTCCACCTACGCTCAATGGAGCACGTTATCATGATTTCATACGGGATACTCTACCTGTGCTGCTAGACCATGTGCCTTTACAAGTACGACACAACATGTGGTTCATGCACGATGGAGCTCCTGCACATTTCAGTCGAAGTGTTCGTACGCTTCTCAACAACAGATTCGGTGACCGATGGATTGGTAGAGGCGGACCAATTCCATGGCCTCCACGCTCTCCTGACCTCAACCCTCTTGACTTTCATTTATGGGGGCATTTGAAAGCTCTTGTCTACGCAACCCCGGTACCAAATGTAGAGACTCTTCGTGCTCGTATTGTGGACGGCTGTGATACAATACGCCCTTCTCCAGGGCTGCATCAGCGCATCAGGGATTCCATGCGACGGAGGGTGGATGCATGTATCCTCGCTAACGGAGGACATTTTGAACATTTCCTGTAACAAAGTGTTTGAAGTCACGCTGGTACGTTCTGTTGCTGTGTGTTTCCATTCCATGATTAATGTGATTTGAAGAGAAGTAATAAAATGAGCTCTAGCATGGAAAGTAAGCGTTTCCGGACACATGTCCACATAACATCTTTTCTTTCTTTGTGTGTGAGGAATGTTCCCTGAAAGTTTGGCCGTACCTTTTTGTAACACCCTGTATAAAGCTTGTTCATATGTTCACAAACTACGTATCTGTTTTATATGCCTACAGTTTATCAATTTTTTTCCTTTATTGTTATTTGTTCACTTTATACAAAGGCGGGCTGGCAGCGGATTACATCTACTCCGCTCTTCAGCCACAAGAATTACAATAATTGAGAAAAAGGAGACAGAAATGTAACAAATCGGAGGTTAAAAAACAGGAGATACAATAAAATAAACAATATGAAGCCGTTCACACTCGACGAAAAAACACGAAAATACCGTCGGCACTGCACACAAACACTGACGAATGAGACGGTACAAGTGAACGAGGAGCGTGGCGGCGAGAAACACTAAATCACAATCACGACGGCACAGACACTAAACTGATGGCAATGATCTCCGGCGCGCGAATGTCCACTTAGCGTGTGCGAGTCACAGTTTATCAATTTGTGCATTTTAGAACTATTATTTCATTCCCTACGCCCCATAAAGGCGGAAGGTGGGCTGTCAGCGGTACATATTGCTGTTCAACCAAACGTTTCACAACATACCGAGGCCGGCCGGTGTGGCCGTGCGGTTCTAGGCGCTTCAGTCTGGAACCGCGTGACCGCTACGGTCGCAGGTTCGAATCCTGCCTCGGGCATGGATGTGTGTGATGTCCTTAGGTTAGTTAGGTTTAAGTAGTTCTAAGTTCTAGGGGACTGATGACCTCAGACGTTAAGTCCCATAGTGCTCAGAGCCATTTGAACCATTTTTTGAACATACCGGGTGATCAAAAGGCAGCATAAATTTGAAATCTTAATAAACCACGGAATAATGTAGATAGAGAGGTAAAAATTGACACACATGCTTTGAATGACATGGGGTTTTATTAGAACAAAAAAAAAACAAAGTTCACAAAATGTCCGACAGATGGCGCTGGACAGCAAAACGTCAGTGACTGCGCATGACAATCGTGTATAAAAGGAGCTGTAATGAGAGAGAGAATCAGATGCGCCAGCAGTCGCAGCATGTTGACGTTACCTGAAAAGGCGCTTTTAGTGAAGCTGTATTATCAGAATCAGAATCTCTTGCGCACGTCGTTTGGTGATGATCGTGTGCTCAGCCACCACTTTCGTCATGCTTGGCCTCCCACGTCCCCAGACCTCAGTCCGTGCGGTTATTGGCTTTGGGGTTACCTGCAGTGGCAAGTGTATCGTGATCGACCGACATCTCTAGGGATGCTGAAAGACAACATCCGACGCCAATGCCTCACCATAACTCCGGACATGCTTTACAGTGCTGTTCACAACATTATTCCTCGACTACAGCTATTGTTGTGGAATGATGGTGGGCATATTGAGAATTTCCTGTAAAGAACATCTTTGCTTTGTCTTACTTTGTTATGCTAATTATTGCTATTCTGATCAGATGAAGCGCCATCTGTCGGACATTTTTTGAACTTTTGTATTTTTTTGGTTCTAATAAAAATCCCATGTCATTCCAAGCATGTGTGTCAATTTGTACCTCTCTATCTACATTATTCCGTGATTTATCGAGTTTTCAAATTTATACTGACTTTTTGATCACCCGGTACATAACGACGTTATAAATACGACCAAAGCATGAAAAAGTTAAATTTTTTTAAATAGACAAAAAGTTGGATTTTTTTATGCTGTTCATACAAAATTAGAAATTTGTTTTGCTTTGTTTTTTTAATCAATATTAAGAAGTCTATATGGTAAAGATAAAAATAAATGTTTTTAAAACACGTTGAAAATAAAACCGCAGAATTGCGAGTAGGACTCGAGCTCTGAGGGTTCCTAACAAACTCAGTTATGTATACAGATATTTCATCTGTAGGTGAGTTTGCGAGCATCTAAATATGTGACATAGATGTTCATACCTTTTGACTGCATTGGCTTACAAGCTTAAATTTTTTACACCGCCAAGTGACCGTTGACCTTAGTATTTGGCATAAATTTCAACCTCATTCCTAAGAAAAAAGGGGTCTTGACGCACAGTCAGTCAGAAAACAAAGTCAGGTTACCTTCCGTTCTGAAGGCTGTTGCACTCAGCGACTGTTGTATTGACGCGTAAATTATAGATTGCAGCGACCAGTCGTCCTTTTTTACATTTTATTGTGCAGATCTAGATTTCGGCTACTGTATTCAACGAACTGTGGATGAAGCCCGACTAACAGGCATTACATGCATTGAGCGAAAATAATAATGCATTGAGAATAGCTAGCTTCTAGCCGACATCTAGATCTGCACAATAAAATTTAAAAAAGGACGACTGATCGCTGCAATCTATAATTTACAAGAAAACAAAGAAATCCTATAAGGCTCCCATTTTTACTGATTGAGTTACGGAACCATAAAAACGGCACTGCACTTTCACTATAAAGTTGAAGGACCTCCACTGGAGAAAATGTTTTCGGGGAAGGGAAGCATTGGGTGTTACATAAGGCTGAAGGGTGTGGGTATATATACAGGGGCGCGTTGGGCGGTATCTATGGAAATGAAGTTAAGTGTTTGGGTGGTCAGTGGGAAGACAGCAAAGGAGGAGGAATTTGGTCTGTGGGCATAAGGCTGTACTGTAAGGAGGAGAAGGGCTGGGGAAATATAGAGAGGCAACGATGAAGAGGAAAAGGGGAGCCCTGATGTGGCGTGGGCATGATGGGGAGCAGTTATAGCTGATATGATGGATAAGTATCGCAGCGGATTTCATTGTCTCCGAGGGGAGTCGGTCGAAGTTGCGTTCGGATCATTTTATACATAGCGTAGAGACTAAGTAATATCAGTAGCCTTTTGTATGTAAGAGCCCACAACCGCTATGAATTTCTTGATTGAAGTCATAGTCCTGTGTATGCTGTTTTATTTTGGAATAAATACTTTATTTCTTAATTTAGTAGTCCACAGAACAGCAACGAGAGCTTCCAGGTATACAAATACTGTTACTTCCAAATATATGTGACAATTTAAAGGTTATGCATCAATACGAAGAAAACACAAATTTCAGTGCTATAATTTCACATCGGTACAAAACAATAAATAATATGTAATGATGTACGGTACGTTTTAGAATCTAAATAATTGAGTATAACTCTCTAAACCCACTGACTGACCTAAACATATCGTACTGCATTCGTTACACAGATATTAGTTAATTTTTTTTGAAAGAAATCATTGTCCTATGTAGGCTATTGTGTTATTTCGAAATTAACATTTTATTTCATAATTTAGCAGTTTTCTAATTTCTCCCCCTCGGACGTTATCAAGCACCATCTCAGGAAAAATTATTATTTGTGTGGAATGATATATTCCACATGTGATGACGTCGCTAATAAGAATTTCGCACAAGCATTGTAGGTACGGGCACAGATATCTAACACGTAATTATTAAAGTGAAAACGCACATACAGTCTTCACCTCTGAGATAGCTGTCATATGGATGTGAGAAATATTGTCATGGGCCCCATCACATGCTTCTTCCAAAATACGATATATTTAGGTCAGTTAATCACTGGGTTTAGGGATATATACTGCTATATTTAGAGTCTAAAACATTCAATACATCATTAGATAATATTTTTTCTTTTGTAATTATGTCAAATTGAAGCATTATGCCATATACATAATTTCTATGTGATGCAGTATAATAACGTAAAGGGGGCGGAATTAGATAATTGCTAATATTCAAATAAAATATCCATTTATAAATAAAACAACAGCCAACTCAGGGCGATGATTTCCTTGAAGAAATTTAACTATTATCTGTAAAACGTGTGCAATACGATATATTTAGGTCAGTTAATCACTGGGTTTAGGGATATATACTGCTATATTTAGAGTCTAAAACATTCAATACATCATTAGATAATATTTTTTCTTTTGTAATTATGTCAAATTGAAGCATTATAATTTGTCTTTTTTATAGATCCATAATCTTAAAATCCTCACATATTTTTGGAAATAAGTCTTTGTACAATTAGAGGCTCTCGTTGATGTTGTATGGACTTAATGTTCAGTCTTAAATTATCAGATGACGGCCTAGAAACCCTAAAGCCGGTTCACAACTAAATACAAAATAAATATTATTGAGGAAAATTACTACTCTGCGTTTCAGTTTTTAGTACGCCTACAGTTGGGTTTCGAAACATCGCTCTCATCGTTCTTAATTATTAATATTTTGAATTACTGGATACAACCGCGTGATATTGTACTTCTCGTGAACTATGAGTTAGAAATAACATACTCCCACTTTCAGGTTTAGTGCGATTGAACTACATTAATAGCTTCCCTGTAGTGAATTATATCCAATATCTTGTCTTTGTGATCTTGAAAGTCGTCAGTCAGTCCACCTTTGATATAATTTTGTGGATTTATCAAGTACCGCAGAGTGTCTTTACTGTGCCTGTATTTTCTCATATTTTTTCAATTCCAGGGGGAAGAACACGCTGGGTACCGATATTGTGTGTTCTACTTTCATGTTTTATTATATTTGACATTCAGCCCACCATGTGCCTGTAACCACCTTTCCTAAACATGAATGATCAAAAAATGGCTCTGAGCACTATGGGACTCAACTGCTGAGGTCATTAGTCCCCTAGAACTGAGAACTAGTTAAACCTAACTAACCTAAGGACGTCACAAACATCCATGCCCGAGGCAGGATTCGAACCTGCGACCGTAGCGGTCTTGCGGTTCCAGACTGCAGCGCCTTTTACCGCACGGCCACTGCGGCCGGCCATGAATAATCGCCGGATTGAATGTAAGTGGATGCAATTGAAAACGCATGGAACTGAGTGAATTCAAGTGAACTTTCTTTGTTCAGCTCTGCAGCAGACGCCTGAGAACGGCAGTTGAGTTTAATTTTCGAAACTGGCTTGAGGCACCACTCGGGTGGGACGTCATCTGCAAATGTTTTCTTAATGGCCGGCTCACGAATAGTTTCTTCAGACCCATGGGCAAAGGACAGGTTTTTTTCAAATTTTAGACGTTTAGCTGATGGAAAAGTTTGAGTAAGAGGAAGCAGGCGCTGCCTCTTCAGTCTTCTGACTGGAGGAGACATCTGGTACCACTAAACTTCGTCTTGTTGATTGGTTTTTTCGGTCTCTGTGCACGATGGTTTAGGCATACTGGATTTTCCACGGGTTTAATCAGTCGCATAACACTCGCTGAGCTGGTGTGTAGTGAGTATGAAGTGCCGCTTCTGTACGGATTTAGAAAATGCTTTTGGATGGGAGTTCATACAGATTTCTCGAGTTAGGAACTTTTTGTAATTTTAAAGTCATCTGTCAGAAACACTACATTGTTCACGTGAGTGATAATTTTTCTGGCGTTTAACTAGATTCAGATGGGACCTAACTTATTCCTCATCCACTCACGTTTCACTTCATGCATTGTGATCCCGACTGAGCTCCGTATTTCTTTCCGCTGCGAGTCATAAGCCATTTTTGATTACTCAACTTTTTCCAGGAAACGGTGAATATTATCTTCGGTTATTATGTGGATATTTCTACATCTACATCTACATGGATACTCTGCAAATCACATTTAAGTGCCTGGCTGAGAGTTCATCGAACCACCTTCTCAATTCTCTATTATTCCAATCTCGTATAGCGCACGGGAAGAATGAACACCTATATCTTTCCGTACGAGCTCTGATTTCCCTTATTTTATTTTGGTGATCGTTCCTCCCTATGTAAGTCGGTGTCAACAAAATATTTTCGCATTCGGAGGCGAAAGTTGGTGATTGGAATTTCGTGAGAAGATTCCGTCGCAACGAAAAACGCTTTTTTTTTTAAAGATGTCCATCCCAAATCCTGTATCGTTTCTGTGACACTCCCATATTTCGCGATAACACAAAACGTGCTGCCTTTCTTTGAACTTTTCCGATGTACTCTGTCAGTCCTATCTGGTAAGGATCCCACACCGCGCAACAGTATTCTAAAATAGGATGGACAAGCGTAGTGTAGGCAGTCTCCTTAGTAGTTCTGTTACATTTTCTAAGCGTCCTGCCAATAAAACGCAGTCTTTGGTTAGCCTTCTCTACAACATTTTCTATGTGTTCCTTCCAATTAAAGTTGTTCGTAATTGTTATACCTAGGTATTTAGTTGAATTTACGGCTTTTAGATTAGACTGATTTATCGTGTAACCGAAGTTTAACGCGTTCCTTTTAGCACTCATGTGGATGACCTCACACTTTTCGTTATTTAAGTTCAACTGCCACTTTTCGCATCATTCCGATATTTCTTCTAAATCGTTTTGCAGTTTGTTTTGATCTTCTGATGACTTTATTAGTCGATAAACGACAGTGTATCTGCATACAACCGAATACGGCTGCTCAGATTGTCTCCCAAATAGTTTATATAGATAAGGAACAGCAAAGGGACTATAACACTACCTCGGGGAACGCCAGAAATCACTTCTGTTTTACTCGATGACTTTCCGTCAATTACAACGAACTGTGACCTCTCTGACAGGAAATCACAGATCCAGTCACATAACTGAGACGATATTCCATAAGCACGGAATGTCAGTACGAGCCGCTTGTGTGGTACAGTGTCAAAAGCCTTCCGGAAATCCAGAAATACGGAATCAATCTGAAATCCCTTGTCAATAGCACTCGGCACTTCATGTGAATAAAGAGCTACTTGTGTTTCACAAGAACGATGTTTTCTAAACCCATGTTGACTGTGTGTCAATAAACCGTTTTCTTCGAGGTAATTCATTATGTTCGAACACAATATATGTTCTAAAATCCTGCTGCATATCGAGGTTAACCATATGAGCCTGTAATTTAGTGGATTACTCCTACTACCTTTCTTGAATATTGGCGTGAGTCTTTTCGTGTGAGCACATGGGTGCCCATGTTGCATTCCCGATCGAACCTACTCCTCGCAGAATAATGATGGTTAATACAGTTTACCCTTACAGAACCATAGCGTTAGGAATTTATACATGTTCCACGTTTAATAAAGTTCAGGAATACACTCCACTCCTTTGAACATTCGTTATTCGTTAAACTTTTTCCCAATGTGCATACCAACACGCCTTCCCTCCTCCTGTGATCACTAACATCATGTATCCTGTAAGAGAAAGTTTCTACGAAGCGTTTGGTACAGTTCAATCCCTGATCGGTGAATGTGAAGTCCGATAGTTAGATTTTCGTTACGCCTTTTCTTTGTAATGTAACTCAGGGCTAAATTCATTTCATATTTCTGGCGCTCCAGCTGACTTAGCATTCAACGGAAGCTAGACGACGTTAAGCACTGATTTGCTCAATAGAAAGCTCGCGGCTACGAAAAGTCCATGTTATATGGCGAATGAGCGGGCCTCCAAAGAACCAATTACCAATATTTAAAGGTTTAAGATGGTCAATAAACAACGCTCGTCTTTCAACCTGTCCCACGAATCATTAAAAATTCTCCTCTCCATACACTGAAATATAGTCGTCTCATGTTTTTGCCTTCTTTTACGTAGACCACCGTCCAATAGTCAGCTCACGCTAGTGACGTGCAGGCCACATAAGTGTTCTTCTAGCCGCCGCTCTTCAATGACCGCACAGGATTCACCGCCTGCCCGATGTCTCGTTGTTCTGCCGTCTGCCATTACACAGGTGATCTCACGCACCACATATACTACCACACTAAATAAGTTTATATCCTTCTCCAAAGATAATCGACCGTTAACCAAAGCACTAACATATCATAAGACTTCAGTAAAGCAGTTAAGAAATGAATCGCCTTCCTTTATAATACGTTCATTCGGCACGCCATGAAATCTTCTTCTGTGAATTGCGACATATAAATGTTCCAACGAGTCCTCCTTCCTTTCTTTGTCCTTCGTGGGTAAAATTTTTAAATATTCGATTCCTTTGCATCGGTGTCCCGTCGAGCACATACATTTGACAACAACTGATTTGTCTTAATTCGCAAGGTCCTTCCAGTCTGTTCGACGTACTTAGCTTTACAGTCTGGATACTGCAAATTTACTCCTCTTAAACCCCAGGTTGTGGCGCAGTTTGCGTATAACTGGGCTGTTACTGAAAAACGCTACTCTCATTTCATGTGGTTGAAATATGTTGGCGATTTCCTGTGAAATGTTTCCATAATGTGGTGTAAGCGTTACCTTTTTCTCCTGTTTCCCAGTCTTGTTTGTTCTTTTCTTTTCCGCGCAACAAATCCTCCCTGTAACCATTTCACTTTCACGGTGTTTTATTGATGTCAGTCTTTCTGTCCTCTTCACCCATTGGGATATTCTTCGCCGTGTGTAATAGAAATCTGGACGTCAGCTTTTAAAACTTTTATTCCACTGGAAGGTAGAGGTTTCATAGCCTTAGAAGACGCACGCATAGGAAGTTTGCATCTGCTCATTTGTACAGAGTAATTTAATTCCGAGTTATGAATCTATGTACGGATGCACACGAAGTTTGCATAGTATGCTCATTTGTGCAGAAAAATTTAATTACGAGTTATAAACCCATGTAAGTAGGCATACAAAGTTTACGTCTGCTTATCTGTACAGAAAAAATTTAGTTCCGAGTTATAAATTTCTGAAAACCCTTCGTTTTCCATCGTTAGTGGACAGTTTTACGGTTGAATTCAGGACGGTAACGATACTAATGTATTTCTGTTACGACCATCGCGCTTTGTACGTGAAAAGTTGAGTCACCATCCCTCGATTGTGAATTAGATACTGAGGTCAGAAGAATAAGAAATCCGTATTACTCATGACGGATAATGATCGGAAGGTTTTCGGGTACATGTACATCCACGATACATATATACTAAGCCACCATAGGTGCATGGCGGAGGATAACCTGTAGCGCTATTGGTCATTCTCTTTCCTCTTCCACTAGCAAACGGAGCAAGGAAAAACGACTGTGTGGCTACACATAAGCCCTAATTTCTCTTATCTTGTCTTCGTGGTCCTCACGCTAGATGGAGTTTAGTGGTAGTAGAATAACTCTGCAGTAAGTAGCAAATGTCAGTTTTCTCAACTTGCTCAATAATGTTTAGGGAAAAGAACAGTCTTCTATTCAGGGAGTCACGTCTGAGTTCACGAAGCATTTCCGTGCTAATCATATGTTGATCAAACCTACCAATCACAAATCCAAAACGCGTGCCTCTGAATTGCTTCGAAATATTCCTTTGATCGTAACATTCCAGTGGTGTCCAGGAATGGGTCGTACAACCATTCTAGACGCGATCTCCTTTAATAGAAGAGCTAAACTTTCCTAGAATTTTCCCAATAAACCGAAATAGACCATTCGCCTTCCCTACGATCAACCTCACGTGCTGGTTCCATTTCATATCGCTTTGCAACGTTAAGTCCATATATTTAATTGACGTGACTGTGTCAAGCAGCGCAACACTAATATACACTCCTGGAAATTGAAATAAGAACACCGTGAATTCATTGTCCCAGGAAGGGGAAACTTTATTGACACATTTCTGGGGTCAGATACATCACATGATCACACTGACAGAACCACAGGCACATAGACACAGGCAACAGAGCATGCACAATGTCGGCACTAGTACAGTGTATATCCACCTTTCGCAGCAATGCAGGCTGCTATTCTCCCATGGAGACGATCGTAGAGATGCTGGATGTAGTCCTGTGGAACGGCTTGCCATGCCATTTCCACCTGGCGCCTCAGTTGGACCAGCGTTCGTGCTGGACGAGCAGACCGCGTGAGACGACGCTTCATCCAGTCCCAAACATGCTCAATGGGGGACAGATCCGGAGATCTTGCTGGCCAGGGTAGTTGACTTACACCTTCTAGAGCACGTTGGGTGGCACGGGATACATGCGGACGTGCATTGTCCTGTTGGAACAGCAAGTTCCCTTGCCGGTCTAGGAATGGTAGAACGATGGGTTCGATGACGGTTTGGATGTACCGTGCACTATTCAGTGTCCCCTCGACGATCACCAGTGGTGTACGGCCAGTGTAGGAGATCGCTCCCCACACCATGATGCCGGGTGTTGGCCCTGTGTGCCTCGGTCGTATGCAGTCCTGATTGTGGCGCTCACCTGCACGGCGCCAAACACGCATACGACCATCATTGGCACCAAGGCAGAAGCGACTCTCATCGCTGAAGACGACACGTCTCCATTCGTCCCTCCATTCACGCCTGTCGCGACACCACTGGAGGCGGGCTGCACGATGTTGGGGTGTGAGCGGAAGACGGCCTAACGGTGTGCGGGACCGTAGCCCAGCTTCATGGAGACGGTTGCGAATGGTCCTCGCCGATACCCCAGGAGCAACAGTGTCCCTAATTTGCTGGGAAGTGGCGGTGCGGTCCCCTACGGCACTGCGTAGGATCCTACGGTCTTGGCGTGCATCCGTGCGTCGCTGCGGTCCGGTCCCAGGTCGATGGGCACGTGCACCTTCCGCCGACCACTGGCGACAACATCGATGTACTGTGGAGACCTCACGCCCCACGTGCTGAGCAATTCGGCGGTACGTCCACCCGGCCTCCCGCATGCCCACTATACGCCCTCGCTCAAAGTCCGTCAACTGCACATACGGTTCACGACCACGCTGTCGCGGCATGCTACCAGTGTTAAAGACTGCGATGGAGCTCCGTATGCCACGGCAAACTGGCTGACACTGACGGCGGCGGTGCACAAATGCTGCGCAGCTAGCGCCATTCGACGGCCAACACCGCGGTTCCTGGTGTGTCCGCTGTGCCGTGCGTGTGATCATTGCTTGTACAGCCCTCTCGCAGTGTCCGGAGCAAGTATGGTGGTCTGACACACCGGTGTCAATGTGTTCTTTTTTCCATTTCCAGGAGTGTATATATTTGAACATTACAGAGCTGTTTTTCCTGCTCATCTGCACAAGCTAGTAGGTCTACATCGAAATAAATACTCCGAAAGTCACCGTACGGTGGGTGGTGGACGCGCGGATGCTACCTTGTAACACCACTAGGGTTTTCCTTTCCTCTGCAAATAGCAGATAGAGCGAGGGATAACGACTATCTGCCTTCGTATAAGCCCTAATTGCTCTCACCTTATCTTCGGGATTAATGGCTATCTGCCCCGTATGAGTTCTAATTTCTCCCACCTTATCTTCGTGGTCTTCAAGCGAAGTGTGTGTTTGTGGCAGTAGGATCGTTCTGCAGTCAGCTTCAAATGCCGGTAATATGCATTAGCTAGTAATATGTTACGCTATGAGAGTTTATTGGGGAATGTCAGGATATTTTTTATTACGAAATTTAATTCGCAAACAAAGCGAATCTGAATTGAATTCAGCTGTGCTAATTATCGGAGACATGAAAATCTGTACCGGATCGGGACTCGAACCTCGATTTCCCGCTTAGCGCGAGCGGTCGCGTAAAACACCTCGGCTATCCGAGCACGCATCCATGTCTGATCCAAACTTCAAGATGTCACACTTGTCCACAGCCGAAGCAGTTAAGGCCCGAGAACGTTAAGTGGGAAATCCGCGTTCGAGTTTAGTGGGGGAAAAAAATGCTGGCTTTTAGAGAATCGGACTAGAATTGCGACTGGATTCAATACTTCCTTGCAGATAGAATTCAACGCGTCACTCTTAACGGAACAATATCTACAGATATAAAGGTAATATCCGGAGTGCACAAAGGAACTTTCGCAGGCCCGTTACTATTTACAATGTACACTATTGGCCATTAAAATTGCTACACCACGAAGATGACGTGCTACACAGGCGAAATTTTACCGACAGGAAGAAGATGCTGTGATATGCAAATGATTAGCTTTTCAGAGCATTCACACAAGGTTGGCGCCGGTGGCGACACCTACAACGTGCTAACATGAGGAAAGTTTCCAACCGATTTCTCATACACAAACAGCAGTTGACCGGCGTTGCCTGGTGAAACGTTGTTGTGATGCCTCGTGTAAGGAGAAATGCGTACCATCACGTTTCCGACGGTCGAATTTTAGCCTATCGCGATTGCGGTTTATCGTATCGCGACATTGCTGCTCGCGTTGGTCGAGATCTAACGACTGTTAGCAGAATATGGAATCGGTGGGTTCAGGAGGGTAATACTGAACGACGTGCTGGATACCAACGGCCTCGTATCACTAGCAGTCGAGATGACAGGCATCTTATCAAAATGGGTGCAACGGGTCGTGCAGCCACGTCTCGATCCCTGAGTCAACAGATGGGGACGTTTGCAAGACAACAACCATCTGCACGAACAGTTCGACGACGTTTGCAGCAGCATGGACTATCAGCTCGGAACCATGGCTGCGGTTACCCTTAACGCTGCATCACAGACAGGAGCGCCTGCGATGGTGTACTCAACAACGAACCTGGGTGCACAAATGGCAAAACGTCATTTTTTCCGATGAATCCAGGTTCTGTTTACGGCATCATGATGGTCGCATCCGTGTTTGGCGGCATCGCGGTGAAGGCACATTGAAGCGTGTATTTGTCATCGCCATACTGGCATATCACCCAGCGTGATAGTATGGCGTGCCATTGGTTACACGTCTCGGTCACCTCTTGTTCGCATTGACGGTACTTTGAACAGTGGACGTTACATTTCATACGTGTTACTACCCGTGGCTCTACCCTACATTCGATCCCTGCGAAACTCTACATTTCAGCAGGATAGTGCGCGACCGCATGTTGCAGGTCCTGTACGGGCCTTTCTGGATACTGAAAATGTTCGACTACTGTCCTGGCCAGCACATTCTCTAGATCTCTCACCAACTGAAGACGTCTGGCCAATGGTGGCCGAGCAACTGGCTCGTCACAATACGCCAGTCACTACTCTTGATGAACTGTGGTATCGTGTTGAAGCTGCATGGGCAGCTGTACCTGTACACGCCTTCCAAGCTCTGTTTGACTCAATGCCCAGGCGTATCAAGGCCGTTATTTCGGCCAGAGGTGGTTGTTCTGGGTACTGATTTCTCAGGTTCTATGCACCCAAACTGCGTGAAAATGTAATCACATGTCAGTTCTAGTATAATATATTTGACCAATGAATACCCGTTTATCATCTGCATTTCTTCTTGGTGTAGCAATTTTAATGGTCAGTAGTGCATATAAATGGTCTAGTGAAAGCGTCTGATGGTATTTAAGTCTGTTTGCAGATAAAGCGGTTGTCTATAAGACAAGTAACAACACCAGAAGACAATATTGATCTGCAGAGGATTGACGAATGGTGCAAAATCTGGCAGTTGACCCCGAACGGAAATGAATGCAATATGTTGCGCATACATACGAAAAGAAGGCACTACCGTACATCTACACTACTGAAGAGAAACTGCTGGTAACAGTATCTATCGCAAAATACTAGGAGTAACTATCCAGAGTGATCTCAAGTAGAACGACCATATGAAACAAATAGTAGGAAAAACAGATGCCGGACTGAGATTCATAAGAATAATAACGAAATGTAACACATCTACGAAGGAAGTGGGTTGTAAGGCGCTCATTCGTCCGAGTCTTGAATATTGTTCATCGATATGGGGTCCTTAGCAGGTAGGACTGACAGAAGAGACAAAGTAGATCGTCACGGGATCGTTTGGTCGGCGCGAGAACGTTATCGAGATGCCCAACAGACTCCATTGGCAGACGTTACAAGAGGGGCGTTGTGCATCGCGGAGAGGTTTACTATTGAAATTTCGAGAGAGGACTTTCCGGGAAGACATGGACAACACACACTATGTGATCAAAAATACCCGGACACCCCCAAAAACATACGTTTCTCATATTAGGTGCATTATGCTGCTACCTGCTGCCAGGTACTCCATACCAGCGACCTCAGTGGTGATTAGACATCGTAAGAGAGCACAATGGGGCGCTCCACAGAACTCACGGACTTCGAACACGGTCAAGTGATTGGGTGTCACTTATGTCATACGTCAGAACGCGAGATTTCCACACTCCTGAACATCCCTAGGTCCACTGTTTCCCATGTGATAGTGAAGTGGAAACGCAAAGGGACATGTACAGCACAAAAGCGTACAGGCTTACCTCGTCTGTTGACTGACAGAGACCACCGACAGTTGAAGAGGGTCGTAATGTGTAATAGGCAGACATCTATCTAGACCATCTCACAGGAATTCCAGACCCGATCAGGATCCACTGCAAGTAATATGACACTTAGGTGTGAGGTGAGAAAACTTGGATTTCATGATCGAGCGGCTGCTCATAAGCCACACATTATGCCGGTGAATGGGAAACGACGCCTTGCTTGGTGCAAAGATCGTAAACCTTGAACGATAGATCTGTGGAAAAACGTTGTGTGGAGCGATGAATCACGGTACACAATATGGCGATCCGATGGCAGGGTGTGGGTATGGCGAATGACTGGTGAACGTCATATGCCAGCGACTTCATGCCAGGCCTCACCGATTGACATCAATACCTCTCCTCAGTGCAGCACTCTGTGAAGAATGGGCTGCCATTCCCCAAGAAACCTTCCAGCACCTGACTGAACGTATACCTGCGAGAGTGGAAGCTGTCATCAAGGCTAAGGGTGGGCCAACACCAAATTGAATTCCAGCATTGCCGATGGAGGGCGCCACGAACTTGTGAGTCATTTTCTGCCATATGTCTGAATACTTTTGATCACATAGTCTATATTCATGGTCACTGTCCACTCCCCTTCCCACAGGAAACCACCGGCAGCTGATCAGAGTCACCCAGGGGAACCCCCACACTACACACACACCTTATACAATTGGCCTAATTATATTCAAGGTCATGACGTAACTCGATACAGCCCACATGATATAAAATTGGCGGGAAACTACTGGATCAATGGGTACACATTAAAATGGCGGGAAACCCCTGGACCAATAAGATTATATCTCCCCCTTACCATCCTTTATAACTAGCTCAACTGCTTGTGTGTCATCATTGTACACTATTAGGAGTGATTCAGGTTTGTTACAATAAATAATTCTGTAGTGAAAGGGTTGGAAATAATGACACTGATACAAAATAGTAACGAATAATTTATTATTAACACTTTTGTTTTTGCAATTATTTTTATAGTCATTTGTTTTTATCATTGTTTATTAACAATTTTTCTTTTACAAGGTTATCTGTTATAGATACAGTGTACTTTCTAATTTACAATCATTTGTTATTTTTAACATTTTTCCCTTATTTACAAAGCTATTTGCTATGCAATATTTTTTTGAAAAATAAACTTTTTTCCCTAAACATACAAAATTTACAATATTTTTGTTGGTGTGGGGGTTCCCATATTTTTTACAAATAGAAAACATTGTTTACTGTTATCAGTTTATACACTGTTGAAAAGCTTACACTTTTGTCTATTTTTCAACATATTCTCCATTTTTCTCGACTCATCGTCGCTCTTGAAGCATTTGCCGCCTAAGTGTTCCTTTAGCTTGGGGAAGAGATGACAATCGCTGGGGGCTAAGTCCTGGCTGTATGGGGGTGGGGCATAACAGTCCACCCAAATTTCTTCAAAAGCTCCTGTGTTTGGCGAGCATTGTTGGGTCGAGCGTTCTCGTGAAAAAGCACTACTCTCTCTGTCAGTCGTCCTCTCCGGCGTTTCTGGATTGCTCGCTGGAGTTTCGTCAATGTTTCACAATATCTGTCTGAGTTTAGCGTCGTCCCAGGTTGCATGAAATCGATGAGAAGTACCCCCTTCCTATCCCAAACACAGTCGCCATTTCCTGCTGACTGCGTTTGTTTGAATTTATTTGGTGGCGGGGACCTGGAGTGAGACTGTTGTTTTGTTTCAGGGGTGTAATGAAACACCCGCGTTTAATCTCCCATGATGATAGAGTCCAACAGCTTCTCCTTGTTGCCTCCCCCCTCACAATGAAGAAACTAGCTTGCACAGTCAAGGCGTTGCTCCTTGCGTCCATCAGTCAGCATCTGGGGGACCCAGCGAGGACACACCTTGCGATAACCCAACGTTTCTGTTAAAGTTCTTTCAATTGTGCCGTGAGAAGCTTCAGGAATGCGTTTAACAACTTCACGGACAGTGACCCTCTGATCTTAGAGCAGCTCACGGTTGATCTTCTGAATAATCGCATCCAAAACTGGCAGTATTCCACTCTGTTCTTCATTGTGGACTTCTGTGTAACCCTCAGCAAAAGATCTGCACCATTAGCGGACGTCCTGAACGGACATACACTCTTCACCATAAACCTCAGTCAGATGCTGATGAATCTCCACGGGTGGTAACTTCCCTGCGTGGGGAAACCGGATTACTACTCGAACCTTGCACTTGGCGAGAGCGGTTATCAACACTTCCATTACTGACGGCTGCCAAGCCGACACTGAGGAGCGTAGCGAATCGCAGACTGGTGGGCTCGAGAGTGGGGGAACCACTACGCACGGCACTGTTGTCGGATTTAGCCTAGCACCTTCCCTCGAGGCTGTAGCTCATTGGGAACCTTTCTTTTGGTACAACCCTCGTATTTACACAGACTTTTTCCTTGGGTTTAATTACAAAGCAATTTTCCTGGAGACTTACGGCAATCAGGTACACTAAAACTTGATTAACTTGAATACTAAATTTCCCAATGTCTTTCTATGTACTATAATTTTATTTTAATCATTTCATTTACATTTTCTTTCCTTACATGCAGTATTTAGATTTCAGTCATTGCCATCTGATGCACAGGAAACGTGGACTAGCAGCATCAGGTGAAACCATGCATATACATACACATAGAAACAAATATACTGTATACAATATTTCCAATATATAGTGTGGACCCAATATACACTGACGGAAAAAAAATCGCAACACCAAGGAGGAATTGCGTGACATGAGCAAAGGTTGATAGGTGTGTTTCTACATCTAAAATATATCTATTCAAATTTCGCGCCAGTCGCATCAGACTGGCGTTATTAGCACCAGCTTTAAATACACGCTGTAACGGTCGTGAGCGTTAGTTACCTTTGAGATTGGTCATGTTGAGTTGACGATTGTCAAGAATATATTTAAGGCGACAAAGACGCCATTATCAGAACCTCACTGAATTTGGGTGAGGTCGTGTAATAGGGCTACGAAAGGCTGGATGTTGCTCACCGATAGTGCCAAGTCTTCCTAGACTTGGCAGGAATGTAGCCACTGTACATGATTGCTGGCAGCGGTGGTCACTGTCGCAAGAAGATCAGACAGCCATGTGGCACTGCCTAGAGGGCAGACCATTGTGTTTGGCGAATGGCTCTAGCGCATGATACTGCGTCTGTATCAGCAATCTGAGCAGGCGTTGGCACCTCAGTGACACAACGAACTGTTACAGATCGGTTACTTCAAGGTCAGCTCCTAGACAGAGACCCGGCAGCGTGCATTCCACTGACCCCAAACCACCGCGATTTGCGACTTCAGTGGTGTCAGGCGAGTGCACATTGGAGGGCAGGGTGGAGGTCTGATGAAAGCTTATTCTGCCTCGGTGCCAATTATGATCGTGTAATGGTTAGAAGGAGCCCAACTGAGAACCTACAGCCAACCTGTTTACGTGCTTGATACGCTGGATCTACACCTGGGGTGCTATATCTAGTGACAGCAGGAGCACACTCTTGATTATCCCACGAACCCTAACTGCAAATCTATACATCAGTCTGGTGATTTTACCTCTTGTGCTGCCATTCATGAACAGCATTCCAGGGATTGTTTTCCAAAAGGATAAAGCTCGCCCATATACAGTTGTTGCAACCCAATTTGCTCCACAGAGTGTCGACGTGTTGCTCTGACCTGCTCAATCACCAAATATGTCTCCAGCCAAGCACATGTGGGACGTCATCGGACGACAACTGCTGCGTCATCCACCAACGTCAGTAACTGTCCCTGTATTGGCGAACCGAGGGCAACAGGCATGGAACTTCATCCCACAAACTGACATCCGGCACCTGTGCGATGCAATTCATGCACGTTTGCATCCTCGCATCCAAAATTCTGGCGGTTACGCCGCCTATTAATGTACCAGCGTTTCACATTTGCAATGGCATATCTCGCGCTTACAAAATGGTTCAAATGGCTCTAAGCACTATGCGACTTAACTTCTGAGGTCATCATTCCCCTAGAACTTAGAACTAATTAAACCTAACTAACCTAAGGACATCACACACATCCATGCCCGAGGCAGGAGTCGAACCTGCGACCGTAGCGGTCGCTCGGCTCCAGACTGTAGGGCCTATAACCGCACGGCCACTCCGGCCGGCTCTCACGCCTTACATTAACCTGCGAACTTGTAATGAAAATTACTTAAATATGTTACCTAGACAAATGTATTCCAGAAACTTCATTACCCTACATTCATTATTTTAATCTGCCGCGAATTTTTTTTTCGTTTGTGTATATACAGTACGCACACATATAGTGGGCAATCAAGCATGCTCACTCGTAAAAACATACCTATGCAAAGGGTTCATCCAACTATTCTGCAAACACTCACACATATTTCCACTGTTTACAAACAAAGAAAATAAATTCAATGTCACACACTCAATCATTCAATGAATAGAGTGAGTACAGGAGGGTGCCGAACCCATCCCCACAAATGAACTGTTTGCTATCATGACAAGACAGCCCTACTTTCAGCTGCAGTGCGGTATGCACCTCATGGCATCATGATCGAAAGATTACCTTGTGCACAATATGTGGAGCTGCGGCCATGGACTCGAGGAAGCAACTCTTATAACATCGATTGTGAGAGCCTTTGAAATTACACGATGCACAGTCTTAGCCCGCCTCTGCATGTCACCTACATTTATGTGGTGTGCATACCTTTTCGAGTTGAGCCCCACAAACTCCACAATCTGCCAACCATTCGCCTCGTCTTTCATCAGGCAAATAACCTTTTTGTTTTGTGTATTATCCCAAAAGGATTATCGGCCTCGTATCCAGAGGTGTCGAATTCTTCATTCGTTCTTTGTTTTGCTTGTGCCTTTGTCCCGCAATGACGCAGGGTCGGCATGATAATCGGATTTGGCAAGGCTAATTTAAGGGGTCGACTCCACAATCTGCCAACCATTAGCCTCGTCTTTCATCAGGCAAATAACCTTTTTGTTTTGTGTGCTATCCCAAAAGGATTATCGGCCTCATATCCAGAGGTGACGAATTCTTCATTCGTTCTTTGTTTTGCTTGTGCCTTTGTCCCACAATGACGCAGGGTCGGCATGATAATCGGATTTGGCAAGGCTAATTTAAGGGGTCGACAGATGCCCTCCCTGCTCCACCCCGTACCCCCTGGGACGGAATTAGTGTACCCCAACCGTCTGTGTCTAGTGTAATCCATGGAATAGTGCGAATGTGTTCAGATGTCTGCGAGCTATGTAACTGAGGCGGGACATGGGGACCAGCCCGGTATTCACCTAGTGGGATGTGGGAAACCGCCTAAAAACCACATCCAGGTTGGCCAGCACACCGGCCTCCGTCGTTAAGCCGCCAGGTGGATTCGATCCAGGGCTGGCGCGCCTACCTGATTCCAGGAAGCAGCGCATTAGCGCTCTCGGCTAACCTGGAGGGTCTGTCGAATTTTTCATGATTGTACCTAATTACTTCATACGGATTGCAGCCTTTGACGCAGTAAATGAAACTGTCAGTATTCATACAAGACAACCTGGGATTGGTGAAGTTTTATATCACTAACATGTAGCGCAATCGGCGCATATGGAGTTTCAAGAGGTCCAGAACACATACAAATGTAGACAAGCTTCCTGAACTGCATTGAAACCTTGGTCATCTACGCAGCGACTAATCCTTCATTGAACATAGGGGCCCACTTCAAATTTAGCCTTGTAATGTAACCTATTGCACCATAACCACAGTGCTGCTTCAACGAAATGCCACAGCTGATACTATGGAGTCCATCTGCAACCTGAGAAATTGCTGGAGATTTTTGTAGTACAGAGTATATCGCTGCTTATTCCCCAGCATTGTTAACAGCTTAGGGAGGGAACCATTCCGTGGGACTAGGCACTCCAGACACAGTGACAAGTCGCTATACTCGTCAGACAAATGGGTGGAATATGACAGTTTTACCTCCATCACACATCCGTCCCCAACATCCGCAGCCACATCGTGGATCATTTCCTTCCGCCTTCTGCCTGACAATTTCCTCCTCAGATAGTCATCTACACAGTAGTGGTTATTAAAGTCCAGATAAAGGAGGTAACCTAAATCGCCAGCTGGCTTGTACTCCTCCTCACTCACTCACGTGTTATTCGCCTTGGCATACCTGTGGACACACTGGTAAAGTCTTTCTTCGAATCCCGCGTTCGAAGAAGAGCAGCATTTCAGCACTGGTCAACAGTTTGATGCTGACATGTGCTCGTCTTAGCATCGCGTCCCACCAAATCACTGACATGGTAAAATAGAAGGCAGGATCCAAGTAATATGTGCCCAGGCATACACTCTGAAACTTCTCGAAAATGTCCGTGAGCAGGTGAACATTGGTGTTTGTATAATCCGGCATATGCCCCTAAATTAGGGAGCCGAACTCCTGCTAAACATTCACTGTGTTCTCATACTGTGCATCCATTATGGCAGTGGCTGTTCCAATTATTAGCACTGAAGGACCCCTTCCTTCGTCACAAGCTGAAGCGTTTCATCATCGGGACAGGTGATGTCTCAGCAAGTTTGTGAAGAAACGCATGCATGAAGGAACGTGAATTGAGGAAGAAGAATCATACTTTTGGCTTGATTCTCTTGGTAAATGAAATGAACTTTTTAGTGGTATCAGGGCTACCACTGATCGTATCATCTCCAAGCCGAAATCACCCAAGTGCTTGTCGGGAAAATGGATACTACTTCCATCCAAATTTTGAAATAAGACAGGTATGTGCCGTGATAGTTGGTACGTCAAGCTGCATGTGTTATTATGACCTGCACCACAGAACTTCCCCATTAGACGGCAATGGCCTCTATCTGGGATTTCCTCTTACCCATACAATGGCAGCCGACAAACATGACAATGAACTCCCTGCTTATTCTTCTGCAAGTTGATTCTGTCACCGCAGGGTGTCGCCGACCGGCCGAAAATGAGCAAACGATGTCGGCCTCCGCTACAAAACAAACAAATGAATTCGCCTCACGCTTTGGACGAAAACTGGCGACTGCACATCGGCCACCGTACCCTGCGCGGACTCTACTCCTGGTACCACGTACTACAAACCCTTCTTGTGTGGTATCTCATTGCACCACATATCTCACCATGCTAGTTGACATGTCATTTCCAGAGCCACTTGCTAGTGTACAAGGCATTGATACATGATATGGTATACAGCCTTTGCACATAATCAGGCTACTTGCATCTGATCTCACACATCGAGGTGCATTTTTGTCAGTGGTCACCATGAATCTCTGTTTGGACTGACATACTCATATAAGTACATTCCTTTTTGTTTGACTGATAATTTTGTAAACTTATATAATTATATTCTTTACGTTCTAAAATGCAGTACCACCACATTCTCAAAGAAGGGGTTTACTGTGTGTTCCCTCACAATTCTCCTTTTCCTGCATTTATTCATTTCCGTTTATCTTATTGATATTGCTTAAGATCCTCATATATTCTACAGTTATAATTTTTTCTTCTTTCAGTTGGTTTGTGTACCACTCTCCATGACTTATACCTCCTGAAGTAGCCTTGTCAGGTACTAATATTAATTTATTTTAATGCTTTTTCTTATTGATATAAACTTGTATGTAGGCTTGCTGTTGCTACCTTGCCTTAAAGTTTTCCTGTTTACTCTGTTTATATTTATTTACTGTTCAACTTTGTACTTTTTACATTGCATTACCACCACATTGTCAAAGATGTTATTTACCGTACGTTTCTGCTTCGCCGGCCGGTGTGGCCGAGCGGTTCTAGGCGCTTCAGTCTGGAACCGCGCGACCGCTACGGTCGCAGGTTCGAATACAGCCTCGGGCATGGATGTGTGTGATGTCCTTAGGTTAGTTAGGTTTAAGTAGTTCTAAGTTCTAGGGCACTGATGACCTCAGATGTTAAGTCCCATAGTGGTCAGAGCCATTTTTTTGTTTGTTTCTGATTCAATCTACATGTGTAACTTCTTTTCCAGTGTCGTTTACAAACACTCTAACTTCTTTGGTGACGATAGTCAGTAGGTTTCTAAAGATGGCCTTGTAAGCCGAAAACCAGTTAACACAATGAAAAGTAATAGTATAAAAAATGGTCCAAATGCCTCCAAGTATTATGAGACTTAACATCTGAGGTCATCAATCCCCTAGACTTAAAACTACTTAAACCTACCTAACACACATCCATGGATTCGAACCTGCGACCGTAGCAGCAGCGCGGTTCCGGACTGAAGCGCCTAGAACCGCTCTGTCACAACGAGCAATACTGTAGAACAAAAGGAAATAGCGCTTTTCATTTATTATAATGCTGTTCTTCCAATAAACGGCGAAGGATTTATTTAACATAAATATATTACTTTTGTAAATCGTGTAAGGCCTGAGTGAGAGCAAAGACAAACCGCCTTTGGAGAATATTTCATGTGTAAATTTTGTACTTATTCTGGTTCTGAATACTTTTTTGGGCTGTATTGTTTCAAAATAATAATTAAAAGCTGTGATGTACTACTAGGATTAAGGTTCCCCCTTGGGTCCTCATCAATGTGTCGGGACGAATAACAAAAGAATAAAACCGTTACACCCTGATATCATATAAAAATAGTAAGTCCAGAGCAAATTTTCTCCTGGGCATTGGATTAATGAAAGACATCTGTCCCTGCCACCTTTTATGAATCTATTATTACACGAGTAATTATTAACTTGGCTTCACCTAGTCCAGCAGATTGTTTTTCCGCTATTTATTTGTCATATAACCATGCGTGGGAGAAGGATTGCATGGGGGACAACTTTATCGATTTTATTTTCTTTTACCTAATATCAGCATCCTACGTTACCCTTATCCATAACTTAATCACAGTGAAGTCTGAGATGTATAAATGTATGGTTCATTAGGAGTTCAAATGCCACTGTAGAATCAATATATCTTTCTTGTTTCCCGTTGTAGAAGAGTGAGAACATTCACTGAGTTCTTAGCTTCCAAAGCTGACTTGTGGCGTGACTGGACCAGATGCACCAGTCTGTCCTGCTCTTTCTTTAGAAATTCGTCTTGCGATTGCTCACTCAGACCAGCGCACGAATGGTAGAATTTTCCACCGAACTCTTGTTCGAATTTTTGCTCGGTAAACTGGTATGAGACTGAGTAATGAGTCTTGGTATTCTACATTTACATCTGCATGATTACTCCATAATTGACAATTAAGTACCTGGCAGAGGGTTCATCGAACCACCTCCAAGCTACTTCTCTACCATTCCACTCTCAAACAGCACGCGGGAAGAACTAACGCTTAAATCTTTCCGTGTGATCTCTGATTTCTCTTATTTTATTATGATGATCGTTTTCCCCTACGTAGGTGGACGCCAACAAAATATTTTCACACTCTGAGGAGAAAGTTGGTGATTGAAATTTCATGAGCAGGTCCTGCCGCAGCGATAAACACCTATGTTTTAATGACTGTCACCCCAATTCTTGTATCATATCCGTGGTATTCTCTCCCCTATTTCGCGATAATACAAAACGAGCTACCCTTCTTTAAACTTTTTCGATACCTTCCGTCAATCCTATCTCATGCGGATCCCACACCGCACAGCAATACTCCAGAAGCAGTGTCCTTAGTAGACTTGTTATACTCGTATTTTCTACGGGTTCTGACCATAAATAGCAGTCTTTGGTTTGCATTCGCCGCAGCATTATCTGTGAGATCGTTCCAATGTAAGTTATTCGTAACTGTAATGCGAAAGTATATAGTTAAGTTTACGGTCTTTACATCTGTGTGATTTATAGTGTAACCGAAATTTAGTGGATTTCTTTTAGTACTCATGTGGATGACTTCACACTTTTTATTACTCAGAGTCAATTGTGACTTTTTGCACCAGACGGATATCTTGTCTAAATCATTTTGTAATTCGTTTTGTACATATGAGTCAATTACAAAACGGTAAATGACAGCATCATCTGCAAACAATCTAAGAAAGGTGCTCAGATTTTCTCCTAAATCTTTTATGTAGACAAGGAGCAACAGAGGGTCTGTAACACTTCCTTGGGGAACGCCAGATATTACTTCTGTTATACTCGATGACTTTCCGTCAGTCATTATGAACAGTGTCCTTCCTGACGTGAAATCACGAATCCGGTCACACAACTGTCACGATGCTCCATAGACATGCAATTTGATTAGAAGTCACTTGTGGGGAACGGTGTCAAAAGACTTCTAGAAATCTAAAAATATGGAATCAATATGACGCCCCTGTCGATAGCACTCATTACTTAGTGCGAAAAAAGAGCTAATTTCTGAATATGTGTCGGCTATTTATCAATAAAACTTTTTCTTCGAGGTCATTCTTATTGTTTGAGCGCAGTATACGTTCCAAAATCCGACTGCAAATCGCTGTTACTGATATGGGTCTGTATTTCACAGGACAATCAGCCTCATTTCACATGCAGTCAAAGTGATGTTAAGAATAATTAATAAGAGACCTGAAAAAGTAATGGAGGAGAATCTTTGCGAGGAGTAGTTTGGCTTTAGACGGAATACGGGTAGAGTTGTAATAGGGCTTCTACGAATCTTGGGAGAAAGTTTATTGAAAAAGGAAGAGAGCTTTATATGTGCTTCATCGATCTAGAAAAGACATTTGACAATGTGGCTTGCGACAAGCTGGCGACTATAATGAGGAAAAAGAGAGTGGACTGGAAAACCAGATGACTTGTAAACTCATTATATCTTAATCACAAAGCTTCAGTTAAAGTGAGAGGAGAAAGCATAAACTGGATCGGACTAGGAAAAGGAACAAGACAAGGATGCTGTCTATCACCGACCCTTTTCAACTTCCACTTGATGATATAACTAACCAATGCTCATTAGATGACAAAGGAGTAGGAAGAAGAGTAGGGTGTTTGAGGTTTACTGATGACATGGTCCTTCTAGCCACAGGGGAGAAATAATTACAGGTTTTAGTGGACATCATCTAACGGAAAAAATTTTGGAATGAAAATTAACACAAAGAAAACAAAAGTATCGGCACTAGGAGGGAATAAAGAAATAAAAATTATGCTGAATGGAGAAATATTAGAACAGATGGAAAATTTTAAGTGTCTTGGAAGCCGGATAGACACCGACTGGAGGTGCAGAACAGAAATTAAAACAATGATGGCAATGTCAAAATAGGCTTCTTATAAGGAAAGGAGAATCTTCTGCAGCAGTCTGGACAGAGAACTCAGGAAAAGACTCATAAAATGTTTTGTATGGAGTGTTCTTCTGTGTGGCGCTGAAACATGGACTTTGAGGTTGAAAGACAGAGAACCGCTAGAGGCTTTTCAGATGTAGACATGGCGGAGGATGGAAAGAATAAGTTGGATGGACATAGTAAAAAATGAAAAGGTACTGCGGAGAGTGGGAGGGAAAAGACAATAGACGTAATAATAAGACAGTAGACAGTAGATGTAATAATAAGAAGAAAAAGAAATTGGTTTGTTGCATATATTAAGAAAGAATGACGGACTGATAAAAACAGTTTTAGAAGGTTATGTAGAAGGGAAAAGGAAGCGAGGAAGGAAGAGTTTTCAGATACTGGATGATGTGATGGACGGTACAACATACAGAAGCCTTAAGAAGGAAGCAATGGGTCGCAGAAAATGGAGAGGCAAAGGACCTGCTAATATAGCAGAAAACTGATGATGATAATGACTCATACATCCTTTCGTGGATACTGGTGTGATTTGTACAAGTTTCCAGTCTTAGGGTATGGATCTTTCTACGAACACGCGGTTGTATGTCATTCCTAAGTGTAGAGTTATTGTATCAGCAAATTCTGAAAGGAACCTGACTGATATACAATCTGGACCGGAGGCCTTGCCTTTATTCAGTGGTTTAAGCTGCTTTGCTACTCCAAGGATACCTATTTCTAAGTTATAAATTATAGAGTGTAGCAATCAGTGGTCCTTTTTAGATTTTATTATACAAATCCGGATTTCGGCTAGCAACTAGCCATTCTCAATGCGCTATTTTTTATTCTCTATGCATGTAAGTCCCTGTTGTTTGGGAGTCAGTCACAGTTCTTTATAAGTCACATACAGTCGCTGAGTGCATCCACTTTCCGAATGGAATGCAACCTGGTATTTCTAAGTTACTCAGGTTGGCGGTTGTTCTTGATTCAAATTCTTTACTTCGTCTTCTTATGTGAAGGGATTTAGAAAAACCGTGTTTAATAACTCGATTTACTGTGGCACTGTCGTCAATAACGTCACCATTGTTATCGCGCAGTGAAGGTACTGATTGCGTCTTGCTGCCGGTATACTTTACATACGATCAGGATCTCTTTGGGTTTCCTGCCAGATGTCGAGAGAGAGTTTTCTTATGGAATCTATTAAAAGCGTCTCGCATTGAAGTTCGTGCCAAATTTCAAGTTCCTGTGAAGCTTCGGCAGTCTTTTAGATTTTGCGTTCTTTTTTCGTTGCTTCTGCAACAGTTTTCTTACCTGTTTTATGTACCATGGGGAATCAGTACCATCTCCTCTTAATTTATTCGGTATACAGGGTATCTCCGTAAGAGGGTGCAAAAATTTAACAGGACATAGAGGGTGCTCCACTGAACAATTTGAGGTAGGGAACTTGGGGTCAGACAGCCAGCTTAAGGAGATAATAGGAATAAAACCACATTACTGTGTGCTTTCTTATTTACATTAGTTAACTGCAAATACCATCATTGACACAATGAACGTACCATTTGTACTATATCTTACAAAATGCGCTGAATCTCACGGCCATCAACCTCAATGCGAGCATGACATCGGCGAACAAGATTCTGACGCACCCTGACAAATATCCCTGGTGCGAAACTTCCTGCCAGATTAAAACTATGTGCCGCACCGAGACTCGAACTCGGGACCTTTGCCTTTCGCGGGCAAGTGCTCTACCAACTGAGCTACCCAAGCACGACTCCCGCCCCGTCCTCACAACTTTACTTCTGCCAGTACCTCGTCTCATACCTTCCAAACTTTACAGAAACTCTCCTGCTAACCTTGCAGAACTAGCACTCCTGAAAGAAAGGATATTGCGGAGACATGGCTTAGCCACAGCCTGGGGGATGTTTCCAGAATGAGATTTTCACTCTGCAGCGGAGTGTGCGCTGATATGAAACTTCCTGGAAGATTAAAACTGTGTGCCGGATCGAGACTCGAACTCGGGACCTTTGCATTTCGCGGGGAAGGAAGGACACGAGGTACTGGCAAAAGTAAAGCAGTGAGGACGGGGCGTGAGTCGTGCTTGGTAGACACTTGCCCGAGACATCTTTAGTACCAACATGAGCCACCACCTGTAGCTGGCTGCACCCTGTAATCTCGAGGGCTTCCGGAAGCACCCACTTCCATCTGGAATGATTCCTGCATGTAGTCACAAGGAGTTCACACTGGATTCTTTGTCTCCTTCGCGGCTATATCCCTAAGGGACCCCATTACACGCCTAACGTTGGTGCTCCCAACAACCAGTAATCCAACCCTCTGTGTACGCTCAGACCTTGTGGGTCGAGAAGCTTCCTCTGTAACGGGCGATCGACTTCATCTGGCTCTGGGACTTCGTCAGCCACAGATAGAGCCCGAAACCTGTTAGTCAGACGAATCGGGGAGGCCCTACGATCGGCCCCCGGAATGGCTTTTGGTGACGACTGCAGTTTGGAACGATCTCTCGCTCGACTATGGATGTGGGGTCAACCTCAGTTCAGGCAGTGCCTGGGGCGGCCACCGTAGTAAACCGAATGGGAGACATGTGGGTCGTACTGTACGTCCCTTAGATTGCGCTGTCCGGCTCCCCACAGTAATGCCCATTGGTAACAGCCTCAAACTGCGTTACTGAAGACATCACCACCAAGATCTGTGAGTGGAGCGGAGAGTCACCAACTAGGCTCGTATCTGAACACAGCAATCACAGTCCCTATCCATTCTAAAGATGGCCTCATAAATACAAAGACAAGCACGAAATATAGGAGCTGCAGCTAAAGAGCACGGACGAAATTTAAAACAGGTCACTTCTTATGTACAGCTGTGTCAACTCTCAGTACTCTGATGCACTGTGCTGCTCTGAGAGCTACCATTCAGCTGAGGGATCTAAGTAATACAAGTCACTCTTGAAACACAAAATACGTGCCTGACGCGCTGCAAACTGCGTTTCTGTGCATTACACAGTTAACAAAGCTCGGAACTGTGCCTGATAAATACACAATTACGCAAAATTTTTAACATCCACCCGATTGGGCAAAGCGTTTGGCGCATGGGGTCGTTTTTTGTGACGATTGGCTGGCCGCCACCCCCACTCAGGGAGGTTGCACTAGACCACAGCGCCTGGGAGGTTTTAGAAAGCTTTTTGTAACGTTAAGTCGTGTCTGGTGGTGTTGTGAGTAATATGTGCTGCCCTCGAGTACACTTAGGACAAACAATTATGGCTGGGAATTCGATTAGTCGTTTTGTTTCGTAATGTAGGTAATGTCCATTGCTAAAGCCTCAAGCTGCATGACTGAAGCCGTCACGGCCTGGAGCTATGAGCGAATAGTCACCTACTAGGCTCACTTCTGAACACCGCAATCATAGTAATTAACCCTTCAACTGGATAAATTCGTGCACAGCCCTCGTGCCTCCAGTGCTAATGGCATATATATGCAACAGGAACTGTGCATGCCAGGCGTGTTAACCATCGGATACATACGCTTCGAGGTTTCCTTAATATATGCTACCGACGTGGTAACACGGTGTCACTGATAGCGCTCCAAGGGTTGTTAATGGCAGACGCGGTTGGTTGTCGGCCTCGTGGCTTCCTTTGTGTTGTTGCTTTGTGTTTGGAGATGTGTAAGCATGTGCTCTCTGATGAGGAAATAGAACTTATTCTCATGGCAAATGGTAGTGAAAATGAGTCCTCTCTCTTTCTTCGTCTAGGACTGAGGGCACTGTGGCTCTTAACTCTCGTTCTTCGACTTCTCTGAGGCTGGAAAGCCGTTTTTCTCGCTGCATACTTTCACCTCGCGGAAGTATGACTGACAAAAATAATGAAGATGAAGATGACGTGCCGCCAATGAACAAAATCACGTATGTGGACAAATTTTAGTGGTGCAGAAAGGGGCTGAATTGCAAGGTTCATGAGTCTGATACAGCATATTCAGATGTGAATCTTACACTTCCAGACTCTACCACTCCGAGACACTGATACGGAGGGATTAGTCTCAGTTATAAATGAGGCTAACAGTTACTACACTCTTAAAAGGTGTAATCATTATTAGAAAAGTTGTTTGAAGGCCTAGAAATAACATGGATAGCAGGAATGTATTGTTTCCTGGCAGTAGCTCTTCTCATGGTGAGAACCAAAAAACTGAAATATTCTGAACATTGTTCAAATGATCCTCGCCTCTAAACTACGATTATTGTTTAAATAATGTCTCGTGCTAGATATTTATTTTTATTACGAATGCTGCGTTTTTGGTAATAGCAATTTTCTGCTCAAGCTGATCGGCTTCTTCCATAAATGAGAGGGAAGTTGAAAAGAGCATTCAGTTCTTTCCAAAAAGTTTGTATTGACAAAAGTTTGCTATTGTTCAAGGGACGCTTGGCTTTCAAGCAGTACATTGCATGTAAAAGACGTCGTTTTGGTACAAAAATATTTGTTCTGTGTGATTGTGAAATTAGTTTTATGCTTGATTTTTTTTGTTTGTATTGGTGCACAGCGTGACATATTAGTCAGTGAAGATTACATGGGAATTACTGGTAATATTATGACAACACTTTAGGAGCTTTATTATGGGAAGAGGAAGAAACGCAGTAGGTAGAGTTCGCATGAATGGAAAAGATACGGCAAAACATGACGCCAAACAGCAAAGAGGAGATATGGTATTTAGGTCAAGAGACGCTATAATGGCTATCAAGTGGCATGACAATAGAGACGTATGTATGTGACGACATGCCATACAGCTCCAATGAAATAAACTGGGAAGATCAACTACCAAATTAATACCGAGAAACTTAAATGGAAATATGTGCTGGATTACGAGTCTATGGGTGTAGAGGTCAAATGCGACATGATATGTAACTCAGCGGAATCAGTTATAAAATCACTGAAATGGCACAAATAATTCTTTTTCCGCTCATTAGATACTGCCTGTTAAAGTCCCATGTTATTTGCAAAGTTCACAACAGGAATTTCATCTCAGTTTATTCCACTAAGGAGGAAAGTATCAGGAGATAGTCCATCAGACAAGGAAAACCCATAGCGGATTCAAGAAAGCGACTTTCTAAGCACCGTTTAGCGCCAGTAAAACAACACGGACCCGAAAGGAGATGCATCAAATGCATAATGGCGTTTCGTCAGTATACATTCTGAGTGTTCACAAAAATGGTTCAAATGGCTCTGAGCACTATGGGACTCAACATCTTAGGTCATAAGTCCCCTAGAACTTGGAACTACTTAAACCTAACTAACCTAAGGACATCACACACACCCATGCCCGAGGCAGGATTCGAACCTGCGACCGTAGCAGTCTCGCGGTTCCGGACTGCAGCGCCAGAACCGCTAGACCACCGCGCCCGGCGAGTGTTCACAATTTCAGATAAACTTGAAAGTGTGAAATTAATATCACCTGCTGTATAACAGTTTTACTTATCAACAAGTTTATACAACAGCCACTGCCAATAATAATAATAATACCAGTAATAATAATATTTTTAATAATAATAATATGCATAACTTATCTGACAAAAGAAAGAAATTTTCTGTGGAATTTTGTTGTTTTGTACATAATTAAGTACAGTCTACGGCAAGATCGAAATAATGTGTAAGCATTCGCAACTCCCTATTTCGCATTTTTATGTAAGTAGGCGTTTCATGCTTTTCCATTTTTCGGACAAATGTACTAGATCCCTAACAGATGCACTATTCCTCGAATTTAATTCCGGGCTGAAAATCAGATAGTTTTACATTGCACCCACGCAACAACATATACTAATTATACACTTCCCTGTTAGCTGTTCACTTGTACTCTCGCTTATTTGATGCCGTTACTCTGCCAATCAACGGATCTGGTCGCGGAGTTCATAGTTCCCTTGCGGCTAACTTTATCTCATAGTTTACTTTTTTCCCCAGAATGAGATTTTCACTCTGCAGCGGAGTGTGCGCTGATATGAAACATCCTGGCAGATTAAAGCTGTGTGCCGTACCTAGACTCGAACTCGAGACCTTTGCCTTTCATGGGCAAGTGTTCTACCGACGTCGTTTTTTTTTTTTTGTTTTTTATTGTTCGTTGCATTTGTTCGGGGTGGACGTCCATAACATCCGTTGAAGTTCTTTGTTGATCCACTCACTCAGATTTTTTATTACAGACGACAGCTAACCCTCTCACCAAACCCTCTGAGCTACCTTGCCGGCGTCCGACTGAACTACCCATGAACGACTCACGCCCTATCCTCACAGGTTTACTTTTCTGTTAACATTTAAAATAGATTCAACATAGTTCGTGTTTACGTTGCACAAAAAAGTCGATCCCCGCACAATAAACAACCATCTCTAAACATAAACTGCCGTTTATAGAAGTGATTAAACTCGAGAATGGTCACTTGAGTAGAATACAAATGAGGCGCTAAGATCCATAAGGGCCTAAAACACACCGTCATCGATCGCACTTTTAAGTGAATATCAGGGAAACCAGTGGTACAGCATTCGTGAATTTTCATATGCAATGTGGGCTGACTCACCATAAGATCAACAGATTTCAGAATCATGAATAAATGTTACAGTCTCATAATCGGCGATAATGTACTTTACGGTTCTCAGCGTCTCAAATGGATTATTGTATGATAAAATGCAAAACTTAATATTCTATAAATCATTCAGAAACCCAAAAAATAGGTTTTCCTGTCAGTATAACTATAACATATACTGACGTCCTATCTAATTTTACTATATAGTGAGTAAATTGGCATATCTGAGGAGTGTGCTGTCATCTAGCGAGATTCATGTCGGATGAACCGGACATAAAAGTCTGCCACAATGTGCTGGAGGTACCTACATCAACTTGCAGTTGTGCACATCGTGAACCGTGCACGTTGCGTGTGAAATCCGTATGTATTTGGCCCGTAAGGCAATTACGTCACCCCAGTTGCGCTTCCGCAAAAGCTCCTTAAACTGTGCAAAACTGAAGCTGTGCTCGCGACACTGATGCCAAGTTTACCGAGTTTAGATGAGCAATAGAGTGGTAGGCGCCATGTCTTTCACACCACAGCATCTATGTTATGTTCAACAGCATTCAAAGAAAAATAAGCTATAAATCGGCACGGAGTCGAAAGTTAGGGTGTTCACGTGCTCTTGTGCACTTTCACAGCAGCCACCACTGCTTATGCAGCAAAAACTAAAAACGAAAGGAATCGCATTACTGCTGTAAACAGTGTGATGTGGGACTGTCTGTTGCGCCTGGTTTCGAAATATAGGGTATAGCGGGTATAAGTGCATATATTTTTGTATGTGTCACTTTAATATGTACACACATCAGTGTGTTGATTGTTTTTTATCTGTGCCGAACAGTCTTTTCGTGAACACGTCACATTATTTACTAGCTGATATTTTCTACACTGTCGTAACTGCACCAATAAGTGGACTATCCATGTCAGTATAGGCTAGCCATTCTGCGTCCATACATCCACACTTCAGCACCTGCCCTACTGCCCAGGGGAAAAAAACATTAATGGCTTGCTCTTGCTACATGTACTTGGAGATACTACCCAACCCAAAAATATACTTGTGTTAGCTATAATTATTAGTCTGCAAATGACGTAAATATTGGTGTAATGTTGTTCAGTACACTGTCCTGAGTCACCAGTAGAAATATCTGCATTTATACCTGTTATACTCCGTATATCACAAAAAGAAAAACTTTCTAAAATGTGTTTCTTTGTAACATTATCTAGTTTCAGAAAATTCAGCAACAAGAGATATACAAAGCATAATTAATGTTAAGAACTTGTTGGTGAGTATAAATACAGAAGAACCTTCGATGATAAGAACTCAGGGCAGTGGTGCTCAGTGCCATATCGTACCCAGCACGGCGGGTCGGCTACACATGGCTATGTGCACTGTTTGATGCGCTCAGCAGTGAAAAGGTTAAATTCAGTTATCAAGCGAGTTGTGTAGGTAAATTTCATGAGTTTAAATTTTATCAGTTGTAACTTATCTTTTGAAAGGGCATCTTTTGTTTCAATAGCCATCACCTTTAGCATTTCTTCATTCTGCTCTGCAGATTTTCTTAAATACACTCCTGGAAATTGAAATAAGAACACCGTGAATTCATTGTCCCAGGAAGGGGAAACTTTATTGACACATTCCTGGGGTCAGATACATCACATGATCACACTGACAGAACCACAGGCACATAGACACAGGTAACAGAGCATGCACAATGTCGGCACTAGTACAGTGTATATCCACCTTTCGCAGCAATGCAGGCTGCTATTCTCCCATGGAGACGATCGTAGAGATGCTGGATGTAGTCCTGTGGAACGGCTTGTCATGCCATTTCCACCTGGCGCCTCAGTTGGACCAGCGTTCGAGCTGGACGTGCAGACCGCGTGAGACGACGCTTTATCCAGTCCCAAACATGCTCAATGGGGGACAGATCCGGAGATCTTGCTGGCCAGGGTAGTTGACTTACACCTTCTAGAGCACGTTGGGTGGCACGGGATACATGCGGACGTGCATTGTCCTGTTGGAACAGCAAGTTCCCTTGCCAGTCTAGGAATGGTAGAACGATGGGTTCGATGACGGTTTGGATGTACCGTGCACTATTCAGTGTCCCCTCGACGATCATCAGTGGTGTACGGCTAGTGTAGGAGATCGCTCCCCACACCATGATGATGACAATAGCTGCATTCTTTGAGACACATCTTTTTAACTATTATCAATGAAATTCATTCAATGTTCAGTCATACTGAAGTCGTTTGGTGAGATTCCGTTGGGTGATTTAGATAAATCATAGCGGCAGATCTCATTATATTCTCTTACCGACTTCATATTGCATTGAACTCAGTGGAATTTAAAAGTAGAGAGGCACTGCGTTCTGTGGATAGGATGCTCCATCGCTCCACCAAGTCCGTTAGATATCGCGAAAGGTGTATCCCATATGTGGAATATTGCTTAAGTTCACAGTTAATGTTACATCTAATTAAAAAACAACGGGTACTTTGATTTTGATTTGTGTATGTTTAAATTTTGTGGGACATCTTAGAAGCTTGCAGTAAAAGCATTCATGTAGTAAATAAAGTGAATACAATGAAGCCACTTCTGCACGGCTGTGGCAAAGTATTGGCAGTGGAAACATCGCAACTGATGGAATCAATTAATAAATGTTCCCAAAATCCACTTCCGTAGAACAAAGAAGGCATCTGTTTACGATGGCGCTTAGCACGACGCTGTACGCTACCAGTTTCTTTACGTTTTCTCTATTTTTTGTTGGTGGGTAAAAGTCACAATTTTCATTTTCGACCTACTCTGTATGTTGATACAGTCACAGTATTTCAAATGTGTGTGAATTCCTAAGGGACCAAACTGCTGAGGTCATCGGTCCCTACGCTTACACACTACTTGAACTAACTTACGTTAAGAACAACACACACACACACAAATGCCCGAGGGAGGACTTTAACCTCCGGCGGGAGCGCCCGCGCAATCCGTGACATAGCGCCTCAAACCGCCCGGCTACTCCGCGCGGCCCACAGTATTTCATCCCCATACAACCTACAACGTCAGTTTGCCATTTTTAAGCTTCCAGGTACATTAAATCATGGCATGTGTATTTCGGCTTTCAAAACTAATATACCGGGAACAGATACGACATTGCATTTTATTTCATGAGAGATACGTGAAATATTAGCGGGACCGCGATTTCCTCTTGGTTCTCATCAATATGCGCTAAACGTATCGCATTTAATACAACTGTTTCCTACTCACGCCAGACGAATGACACAGCTTAAATAAAATGACTGAATTTCCCATGCGTTTTGTTTGGCGTTACCGTCCTACCAGATGGCTCGTTTGCTATTCGCTGTGAACGGAAAGTCAGATCTCCGTTTATGTCTCGCAAGAGGACTGCGCCTATGCGTCATACCGAATTCGTCCAAATTTATGGTACATACAGGGCGTGGTCAGAGAGGAATGTGATAGACGTGGGAGCTCCAGATGGCCAAGCGTTTGGAAAAAATGACATTTTGGGTGCGGGTCAGGCGATCTATGACCAATTTATGTGAGCGTAGTTGCCAGGCAGCGGTAGGATCATCAGAAAGAGTGCAGAACTGTAATTCGAGGGTCGTGTGGTCGAGCCCCCTTGCGCAAACATTTTTACTAACAATTTTTACCTTACTTATATTGCAAATAAACACATCAAAAAAAGTTTCGCATCGCCCCAGTTCCCAGATCTGAAGACAGACGTTGACTGTGGATATTGTGCCCGGGTTCCCGGGTTCGATTCCCGGCGGGGTCAGGGATTTTCTCTGCCTCGTGATGGCTGGGTGTTGTGTGCTGTCCTTAGGTTAGTTAGGTTTAAGTAGTTCTAAGTTCTAGGGGACTGATGACCATTGATGTTAAGTCCCATAGTGCTCAGAGCCATTTGAACCATTTTTTGTGGATATTGTACCACAGACACAGTCCCTTTGACTGTTCAGGGATGTCACTAAACCCACCCAAAGATGTACACAACCATGCATGAGCAACTCCTATTAGACGGAGGGGGTCCAACAGCCGATCAGTTCCAGTCGTTCTACCAGGAAGGAGGTACACGGCTCGTGTTCTCTATAGTTCAACCATGCCTAGATGGTCAATACAGCGGTTCGATCGCGTCCGCATTGTTACTTTGTGCCAGGAATGGCTCTCAACAAGGGAAGTGTCCAGGCGTCTCGGAGTGAACGAAAGCGATGTTTTTCGCACTTGGAGGAGATACAGAGAGACAGGAACTGTCGATGACATGCCTCACTCAGGTCGTCCAAGGACTACTACTGCAGTGGATGACCGCTACCTACGGACTATGGCTCGGAGGAACCCTGACAGCAACGCCACCATGTTGCATAATGCTTTTCGTGCAGCCACAGGACGTCGTGTTAAGACTCAAACTGTGTGCAGTAGGCTGCATGATGCGCAACTTCACTCCCGACGTCCATGGCGAGGTCCATCTTTTCAACCACGACACCATGCAGAGCGGTACATATGGGCCCAACAACATCCGTTCAGGATTGGCATCTCGTTCTCTTCAGCGATGAGTGTCGCATATGCCTTCAACAAGACAATCGTCGGAAACGTGTTTGGAGGCAACCCGGTCAGGCTGAACGCCTTAGACACAATGTCCAGCTACTGCAGCATTTTTGAGGTTCCCTGATGTTTTGGGGTGGCATTATGTGGGGCCGACGTACGCCGCAGGTGGTCATGGAAGGCGCCGTAACGGCTGTACGATACGTGAATGCCATACTCCGACCGACAGTGCAACCATACCGGCAGCATATTGGCGAGGCATTCGTCTTCATGTACGAAGATTCGCGCCCCCATCGTGCTCATCTTTTGTGTGACCTGCTTCAGGATAACGACATCGCATGAGTATAGCGGCCAGCATGTTCTCCAGACATGAACCCTATCGAACATGCCTGGGATAGATTGAAAAGGGCTGTTTACGGACGACGTGACCCACCAACCACTGTGAGGGATCTACTCTGAATCGCTGTTGAGGAGTAGGACAATCTGGACCAAAAGTGCCTTGACGAACTTGTGGATAATATGCCACGACGAATACAGGTATGCATCAATGCAGGAGGACGTGCTACTGGGTACTAGAGGTACCGGTGTGTACAGCAATCTGGACAACCACCTCTGAAGGTCTCGCTGTATGGTGGTAGAACATGTAATGTGTGGTTTTCATGAACAATTAAAAGAGCGGAAATGATGTTTATGTTGCTCTCTATTCCAATTTTTTTGTACAGGTTCCGGAACTCTCGGAACCGAGGTGATGCAAAACTTTTTTTGATGTGTGTAAACCGAAACAGTCCTCAGTATATGGTATTTATTCATATTTTCATACTAGACAAGAAAAGGAAAGGCCAAAAATAATTTGGGAATGCATCCACTAGGAACCTGGAAATAACTTTCCAAGAAGGGATTATAAATAAAGTGTACAAGACCTAGTATTCAGTTACTTTCATTTTGAGATAATGCAGCACTGCAATTTCTATAAAAATAACTTCGAAGCTGTACAGCACCACCTATCCTCGCCTATGTTTGGTGAAATGATGCGATATCCGTGGTTTCTTGTGTTACGGAGCAACTGTACCAGATACGTAAACAATAATTTTTTAAAGTCGCTTTCGATACAAATATCGATCGGTTAATCTTGAAATTATATGTGAAGATTGGCAGCAGATATATCTCTGTAAACTTGTAATATTTATTACTGTTTTATGTGTATTATTTTAACACGATGAAAACTTATCAAATTGTTAACGACTGCTCTACTCCGAGGGTTTAATTGATGATTTAATTATGAGAAAAATCTAGCAATCGGGTTGGACGATGGGCTCTGTGCGCTCGGTGGTGTCGTGCGCAAACGTAACGGAAGAACGAGAGAGTGAAAAGTCGCTGAATGGCGTAGGTGCATATGGGTTGGTGCGGATGTAAAATTATTCTGGTGCTTAAAGTGCGTCGAATAATCCAAAGTGGTGTGACGTTACCCTTAAAAGCTATCAAGTCGTCTTTGCAATCATCAAGTCACGGATGCAAGGTTTCCGGATATGACTGAAGTTTCGTGAGACATGGCTGCTGCTGGAACTATGGCTCTGGAAAGCGTCATGTTGCTGGGCGTGTTAAGTTACCAGAGACGTGAAGAAGCCCTGTGAGATCATCGTCCACTACCGGCTCGAAAACGCAACCACAATCACACTTCCGTTGTCGCAAACCACAACACGGCAAGACTTCCATTTTGTTCAGTGAAGTACTTTTGTTAACGGAGTATCAGGCACGTTAAGTCAAAGTGAAACAGCGTTCAACGTGTACGTTATACACTCCTGGAAATTGAAATAAGAACACCGTGAATTCATTGTCCCAGGAAGGGCAAACTTTATTGACACATTCCTGGGGTCAGATACATCACATGATCACACTGACAGAACCACAGGCACATAGACACAGGCAACAGAGCATGCACAATGTCGGCACTAGTACAGTGTATAACCACCTTTCGCAGCAATGCAGGCTGCTATTCTCCCATGGAGACGATCGTAGAGATGCTGGATGTAGTCCTGTGGAACGGCTTGCCATGCCATTTCCACCTGGCGCCTCAGTTGGACCAGCGTTCGTGCTGGACGTGCAGACCACGTGAGACGACGCTTCATCCAGTCCCAAACATGCTCAATGGGGGACAGATCCGGAGATCTTGCTGGCCAGGGTAGTTGACTTACACCTCCTAGAGCACGTTGGGTGGCACGGGATACATGCGGACGTGCATTGTCCTGTTGGAACAGCAAGTTCCCTTGCCGGTCTAGGAATGGTAGAACGATGGGTTCGATGACGGTTTGGATGTACCGTGCACTATTCAGTGTGCCCTCGACGATCACCAGTGGTGTACGGCCAGTGTAGGAGATCGCTCCCCACACCATGACGCCGGGTGTTGGCCCTGTGTGCCTCGGTCGTATGCAGTCCTGATTGTGGCGCTCACCTGCACGGCGCCAAACACGCATACGACCATCATTGGCACCAAGGCAGAAGCGACTCTCATCGCTGAAGACGACACGTCTCCATTCGTCCCTCCATTCACGCCTGTCGCGACACCACTGGAGGCGGGCTGCACGATGTTGGGGCGTGAGCGGAAGACGGCCTAACGGTGTGCGGGACCGTAGCCCAGCTTCATGGAGACGGTTGCGAATGGTCCTCGCCGATACCCCAGGAGCAACAGTGTCCCTAATTTGCTGGGAAGTGGCGGTGCGGTCCCCTACGGCACTGCGTAGGACCCTACGGTCTTGGCGTGCATCCGTGCGTCGCTGCGGTCCGGTCCCAGGTCGACGGGCACGTGCACCTTCCGCCGACCACTGGCGACAACATCGATGTACTGTGGAGACCTCACGCCCCACGTGTTGAGCAATTCGGCGGTACGTCCACTCGGCCTCCCGCATGCCCACTATACGCCCTCGCTCAAAGTCCGTCAACTGCACATACGGTTCACGTCCACGCTGTCGCGGCATGCTACCAGTGTTAAAGACTGCGATGGAGCTCCGTATGCCACGGCAAACTGGCTCACACTGACGGCGGCGGTGCACAAATGCTGCGCAGCTAGCGCCATTCGACGGCCAACACCGCGGTTCCTGGAGTGTCCGCTGTGCCGTGCGTGTGATCATTGCTTGTACAGCCCTCTCGCAGTGTCCGGAGCAAGTATGGTGGGTCTGACACACCGGTGTCAATGTGTTCTTTTTTCCATTTCCAGGAGTGTAGTTTGTTGGTAACAGTAATCAGACTTCTATTTTATTATTCCATTACTGTTCGATCCTCAATCCTTCGTCATTTATTACAAACAACAACTTCTGTCAAAATTACGATCGTTATAATCGCATAAATATTTTCAAAGATTATAGTATTTCCGAATACAATGTTAACAAGGCAGTTCATTTGAATAGAAATTTTAATTATTAATGCATCAGTCGCCTTTACTTTTCCATTTGTTGACGTAAATGTTGCTAACTGAAAGTTCACAATTCAGTTAATAAATTTCAGTAGATGATTATATAAAACAGTTTAAGGATGACTGCCAGATCATGGCATTAGAATCAACATGGCGTGCTTACGCCTTAGAATTTTGAGCATAAAGTACAGTTAACAACTTTTCTTTTAACTCCAGAATCAAAGCGGAGACTAAAATTACGATCTGTTCTATAGCGAAGGTCACGCGCCACCGCTGTGTAGATGACAGCTTTAGCGTCAGATTTCATGCGCAGCGGTCGATGACGAGGAACAATAGCTTTTTTCAATGAATATTAACGTTTTGACCATACTTGGTTCATTTAAACGATATTATCTTATGCAACAAACAATTATAGGACAAATTGGTCACAAAATCTCGGTTTTATAACTGTCAAATAAGAAACTTCAAACGATTATACGCAGTTTCTCGTCATTTAAAAGCACAAATTGTACTTACGTAAAATCGTGAGGATATAAGCACACGTGGCTTTGCTGTTACAGGACGTTACAAAATCTCTATTGCATAAACAGTGACGTAATCAAGCAAAATTTCAGTCACATGGCTTTCACGTGGCATGACTGATCAATTGCATAGGCCTGTGTTACGTGTAAACTTCGATAACATGTGATCTGACGTTAAAGAGTTTTCCTTAAATTCTATTGCATAAACAGGGCTATTTTGGCAATTTTGGTAACATGCTACTGTACGGTGACATAACTTAAAGTGTTTGTGTCACGTTTTTGTGAAGTCTAAGGACGTGAGCTTGCAAAACGATAATGGAAAATTGTTCCGAAACGTTGGAAAAAATTGAATAAAGTGCATGTACGTAACAGCAAGACGGGAAAGAGGTTGTCGAAACGGGAAATTAAACCACGATGAAGAGCTAGTATTAGAATTCATGATGGAGCCAAATAGTGTCGCAGCAGATGAGAACAATGTACATGCAGTCATGGAAGGTTCACCTGATTACCAACAGATAGCGCCTATGGCGAAATGTACAGGCGCGAGTGGGGTAGACGCCTCAGGATGTGAAGACAGTTTGTGTCTGCAGTAATAAAATCAGGACCAATCACCCCAGATTCAGTGGAAGTGAAGACGCACAATGAAACTCACGAGCCAGAAAATGAGCTATTAGATCAGAGAGCAGTAGAGGTAGAACAACCTTTCGAGACCGAAATAAGGCAAATGTTAAGAAACATGAGTGGTCAAATGAGCATCATGGCTGGAAGTATGAAAACGTTGAACAGTAATATGGATATTTTACATACTCATTTCACAACTCAATTGGAAGAGACCAACAAGATAATGGAGGCTAATCTTAAAGAATTGAAAACGGATGGTAAGAAATAGGAGACTAAATTTACTAGTCAGTTAAAAAACTTGAAAAAGGATACTAGGAAATTGGAAGACGAACTTATCTATTTTGATTCAACAAAGCTGTAGCGTGACATAGCTTAGTAAATCTATGAGTTCTATGAAAAGGGAGTATAAAATATTCAAAAGCAAGTTACTGGTATCAACCTCAGATTTGATTCGGAAATACAGCGAATCGAAGAAAGTGTTGACCCAATGCTAGATGGAAAGATACCGACATAAGGTCTAGAATTAGGAATTTGATAGTTAAGAAACACAGTTACGACTGCTCAAAATACTGTATGTCGTTACGTACTGTAAGAAATGCTACCACTGAAATGGATTTGTTGTGTCAACAGTTACAAATAGGAATAGCAGCCTTCCGCTAGTATACAGAAATCTGAATTACTGAGTCAAGAAGAGAAATACGATCCGTTGAAGAAACAAGGGAGTTGGGACTCTTCAGATGTTACAAAGAGCTGTGAGCAAGTACTACAGAATGATATGAGTAATAAGGAGAAAATCAATGTAGTGATTGATACCTTAGTAGGTACGGTAATGTAAAAAGGTGGGGTTTGAATCCAGACACCACTAACACGACATTTCCAGAATTTAAAGGAAAATTTTTGGAAGAATTACAGCATATCGAAAAACAAGCCCGTTTCTGACGTGAACCTGTCATCGCTCGAATGCCCGATAATAAAGGAACGAATTCCATGAAACTTTTGTAAATTATCGTTTCGAAAACTCGATTACCTGAAAGACAGACAGTCTAAATATGGGAACTCTGGAAATAATTTCAGACGACTTCAGGCGTTACGTTGGGAATAACCATAAAACGTTCGAATATTTTTCGGAAGATTTAGAGAATGAAGATGGTGGCGCGAATCTCGTGAACAACGGAACCTTAGGCAGGTGAATGTGTATGATAGGGGTGACCGGAATGAATCACAAATTACTATAATGAGAAGACGCGATAGAGGTAACGTAGCAAATCGTGAGTGAGATAACTTACATACTAATAGAACGCTATCAAGTCGTCTCTGCAATCATCAATTCGTGGATGCAAGAATTCCCGGACTTACGAGGCTGTGGAATATTGTGAGCTATGGCTGCCGCTAGAAAAATGGCTCTGGGAATTCTCGGCATTTATTAAGTTATCAGAGACGTGAAGAAGTTGCGTGAGATCATCGTCCACCGCTGCTTCGACGACGCAACCACAATCACACTTTCGTTCACGAAAACCACAAGTGAAGACTTCCATTTTGTTCAGTAAAGTACTTTTGCTAACGGAGTATCAGTCACGTTAAGTCAAAGTGAAACAGCATATAAATTGAACATTACAGTTTATTAGTAACAGTAATCAGACAGTTATTTGATTATTCCATCATTATCCTCAGTCCTGTTTCATTTATTGCAAACAAGAACTTGTATGAAAATTACGATCTTAAGAATCGTCATCATATTTTCAAGGACTATAGTATTACAGGACACAATGCTAACAATGCAGTGCATTTGAATAGCAATTTTAAGTATCTATGCACTGGTCGCCTTTACTTTACCACGTGCTGACGTAAGTGTTGTTAACTGAAAGTTTACAATCCAGTTAATGGATTTCTATTATTGATTATGTAAAATAGTTTAATGATAGCCGCCAGATCATGGCATTAGAATCAACATGGCTAGCTAACATCTTAGCATATTTTTATGTTTTTAAATTGACAGTAAATTTCACAATCAGGTAAAATTAAATTACCTCCTTCAGAGCTTGGCAACCGTACCAACGTAGACATAATATTTGATTCAGAAGTTTTAATAAGGTAAGACACAATCTTATCTTTCCCTTCACCTGCAACTTAAGCTGTTCACTGGTTGTATGTATTACAGTATCAAAACGATACTGCAGTGTTTTTGTAATAGAGAATGAATTTTACGATCGAACCACTGCACCCATAAGCTACTTCATAACTTATAGTTGATCGCATTAATTGTTTAACAGCAATCCATTTAGAACGCACACTGTTCAATTCATAAAGAAAGATGATGATAAATCGTTGGTAGCTCAAATAAATACAATGCAGATACTCCAATGGGTGACATGGCGAATCTTTTGCGTTCACTGAAAACTTTTCGAAGGCTAAAATTACGATCTGTGCTATTGCTAAGGCCACGTGCCACGGCTGAGCAGACGGCAGCTGCAGTGTCCGACTTCGTTACTGAGTATAAAAGTTTGATCATACTTGGTGTATTTAAACGGTATTGACACATGTAACAAACAATATAAGGCCAATTGGTCACAAAATATCAGTTTTATAATAACTGTCAAGAAACTTGAAGCGATTATATGCAGTTTGTCATTTAAAAACACAAACTGAATCTACGAAAAATCGTCAGGGTTTAGAATACAACTTGAAACGTCATATCTACACGCAATAATCACTCTTGGATATGTGATGATGAATAAATTCCGAAAACTATAACACAGGCTGACAATTATTGAACTATATGAAGTAAAGTCCCCATAACTTCTGAATGGTCTGCGTAAGGGCGATCAAACTACACAATTGGCTGCGGGGCATGATGGGAATTAGTATGTGTATGCGCACGCGCCTTGTTGTTGTCAGCCATTTCAAATGGTTCAAATGGCTCTGAGCACTATGAGACTTAACATCTGAGGTGATCAGTCCCCTAGAACTTAGAACTACTTAAACCTAACTAACCTAAGGACATCACACAAACCCATGCCCAATGCAGGATTCGAACCTGCGACCGTAGCGGTCGCACGGTTCCGGATTGAAGCACCTAGAGCCGGCCGTAGTGGCCGTGCGGTTCTAGGCGCTACAGTCTGGAGCCGAGCGACCGCTACGGTCGCAGGTTCGAATCCTGCCTCGGGCATGGATGTGTGTGATGTCCTTAGGTTAGTTAGGTTTAAGTGGTTCTAGGCGACTGATGACCTCAGACGTTAAGTCGCATAGTGCTCAGAGCCATTTGAACCATTTTGAAGCGCCTAGAACCGCTCGGCCACCAACGGCCGGCTCAGCCATTTCATTTGGATGGGTTTATCACTAAGCAAAACTGGCACATTTTGGTGATTGAGAATCCGCATATCTCGATCGAGAAGTTGCTTCACCCTCAACAGGTGACTGTGTGGTGTGCGATGTGTCGCAGAATAATTGGTAAGATATTCCTTGATTGCAAGATGACTACGGAACGGTACGTGGAGGTTTTGGAAAATTATTTCATCTCTGTTATCCAAACTGACCCTGATTTCGACAAGATGTGGTTCATGCAAGACGGAGCTCGACCCCTGGAAGCAGGAGAGTGTTTGATGTTCTGGAAGAACACACTGGGGACCGCATTCTGGCTCTGGGTACCCAGAGGCCACTGGCATGTGCCTCGATTGGCCGCCATATTCTCCGGATCTGAACACATGCGACTCCTTTTTGTGGGGCTATATTAAAGACGACGTGTACAGCAATAACCCCAAAATCATTGCTGAGCTGAAAACAGCCATTCAGGAGGTCATCGACAGCATCGATGTTCCGACACTTCAGTCGCTATTCGACTGCACCACATCATCGCCAATGATTTCAGCCTTATCGAACATGTCAAAACCTAAAGCCGAATATCTGTAGTGACGCTTACATGTTGAATGAAGTGTGTGCACGCCGTAGTTTGCAACTAATTTAGGTTTTTTTTTCATATAGTTCAGTAACTGTCACTCTGTATGAGCAATAAAGTCATTCCATGCCCGATGTTTGACTTTTACCTTGTGACTCAGTCAACAGAAGTGCTGATTATTACAATAATAATCGCCTGCTTACTGCATGATTTTATGTCACATTTATTTTATTGAAATTAAAACATTCCCGAAAATCTTTGGATTCCTGGGACCGATCTCTTGCCAGTATCAATGTTAATAACAGAGGTTCTCGATTCCCAGAATGGTTCAAAATGGTTCAAATGCCTCTGAGCACTTAACATCTGAGGTCATCAGTCCCCTAAAACTTAGATCTACTTAAACCTAACTAACCTAAGAAGATCGCACACATCCATGCCCGAGGCAGGATTCGAACCTGCGACCGTAGCGGTCGCGCGGTTCCAGACTGAAGCGCCCAGAAGTGCTCGGCCACACCGGCCGGCTTCCCAGAATGATAGACTGTCTATATACATAACTGAGTTTGTACAGAACGCTCAGTGCGAGAGTCTTACTGGCACCTTGCCAACTTTTAACGTTTCCTTCGATATATTTCGACACGTAACAAAGCAATTAGTACTTCTAAAAAGCAATCGATAGATCTTTTGAAGCCCTATAATTTTTTTTATGGAACAATGTGCGATTAGAGTAATCGTTTTTTACCAATTTAAGGAAAACCGTTTTTTGCCACATGCAAAATTTTTGGGCATGTTCGCCATCTTCGACCGGGTATCATGAAAAAGAAACTCTATTTAAAATTTAATTCCTTGTACGCTCTTTTTTTTGTTTTCAGCTATTAATTTTTGCAATCACCTCTCCATGATAACTGGACGATAATACGATATTACAGTATCTGTGTTTTAAGAAATACATTCCATTGTTCCTTTGTACATACATCCATGTCCCAAAGAACACTGTTTTGTATCCCGCCTGGAAGGCGGCACGTGGGTCTGCTCCTATAAACTGAAGTGTAGGCCGAACGTAGGAAATGAGTAGCAGCAGGAAAAGGTGAAATGCTTCGGTACTGCGTATAGGTTATAGCTCTTTTACTGGTGTATGAACATATACAACTGATAATACTTAACTTTAGCTGAGGTGAGCACGAAGGTGCGAAGCTGTACATCAATCAAGTTACACTGGCAAAATCTATAGTGGCTCGCCCACTATGAAATAGAAACAATGTTGCTTGGTCGTCTACTCGGAATCAAATGGGCTGAATCTGGAGCGGCGCTCGTAGAGCTGCACAGCGCCGGCTACAGGGCGCTGTCGTCGGTGCCGTAGCACCAACGTAAGAACTTTTACCTACGCCGTGACATCGTAGCTATCGATACCACACACTGCATCGTACTTCTTAAAACAAAGGTACATACATGCATGTCCGAAGGAACATCGCATCGTATTTCTTAAAACACAGACACTGCAGCATCTTATTTATCTGCCGATACCAAGCTACAGATTATGGCTTAATGTCTCCCCTCTACGGGAATTTCAGCAAGTGACGAGTGCAGGTTGATGTCACATGGACGACGACGTATGGGAGTTTGGGTCTGGTCGTGAAGCGCGCACGGGTAGCCGATATTGTACAGGCGACCGCTTGCGACAAGCGGGAAACCCCGGTTCATGTTCGTCCGGCACAAATTTTCAATGTCGTCATTCCATTCTACATGTGGTGATTGATTGATTTCGTAGTTGCGAATTCCCAGCATACTATAAATTTGAAAGAAATTGGCGATGACGAGTAGGCGCAGTTACTTTGTAGGCCTACTGGTCCATACCGCAAGAGTTTGCGTCTGTTGTTACCCTCAGACTCTTAAGAGTTCCACGGAATCCTGACGTCAGATACGTGCGTCTCATGAAGCATGTGTCTCGAGATATGTGCCCTCACGTCCCATCGCTAACAACCAGATGGAGACTCAGATGTTAAATATTTTGGTCGAGTTACTCGCAGTAGCGGTTTTGTGTTGGTTGTTTCAAATGGCTCCCAGCACTATGGCACTTAACATCTGGGGTCATCAGTCCCCTACAACTTATAAATACTTAAACCTAACTAACCTAAGGACATAACACTCATCCATGCCCGAGGCAGGATTCGAACCTGCGACCGTAGCAGTCGGCTGGTTGCGGACTGAAGCGCCTAGAACCGCTAGGCCACCGCGGCCGGCTACCCATTACACGGAAAGATGATCTGAAGATAGGTGTTTGTCACCGAAACCAGTTATTTAGAGACTATCGATTGAACTCCGATGAAGAATACGAACATTTATAATAAATGATACAGATCACTGAATATCCTTCACCTGACGATGTTTTGGAATTTAATGGATTAAACTCCAAAACAATGTCAGGTGAAGGATACTTAGTGATCTGTTCAAAAATGGTTCAAATGGCTCTGAGCACTATGGGACTTAACATCTGTGGTCATCAGTCCCCTAGAACTTAGAACTACTTAAACCTAACTAACTTAAGGACATCACACACATTCATGCCCGAGGCAGGATTCGAACCTGCGACCGTAGCAGTCCCCCGGTTCCGGACTGAGCGCCTAGAACCGCTAGACCACTGCGGCCGGCTTAGTGACCTGTCTCATATATATATATATATATATATATATATATATATATATATATATATATATATATATATATATATATATATATATATATTTCTGACTTTTCTAACTCGGTTTAAGATCCTGTAACCTGTACCATCTGCATAATTTAGATCTTAAATATTTGGGACTCCAGGTATAAACAATAGACTTATTGTTACATCACATTGTTACATCACATCTGTATTTTCCTCTCTGCTGTGACATAGTGGATGTAGTAACCTTTTTGTAATGGTAGAACCTGTACACTGCAATATTTTTGCCCTAATTACTTTCAAATATACAGCGCGTCTAATGTGCACGAGAAACGTCGATTGAAGAGAGAGTAGATAATATCAATCCCTCTTTAAGTTTTTGTTTGAACGGTGGCTAAGCCAATATTTAACGTTACCATTTTTTGTTTACAGGAGTGACCTTTAGAAACAATCTGCTACTGGAACACGCAGCTGTGCATGGGTGTCGGAACAAGCAGGCACATAGAAGACTTCCTGGTTCGTGTTGTCATTACGCGGTGAATGCATACGAGGATAAAGGCTAGTCAGCGTCGGTAGGAAGAAAGAGAGAGAGAGAGAGAGAGAGAGAGAGAGAGAGAGAGAGAGAGAGAAAGGGTAGCTGCGGCGCTAGCGCGGCAGATTGCTAATCGGAGGGGCCCCGGTTCAATTCCCGGCCTCGATGGAGATTTTCTCCGCTCTGGGACGCGGTGTTGTGTTGTTCTTACCTTGCTGTTGTAACTGACACGGAAATCATCTGCATGGTGTCACACGACAAGTCTAAGACTAATTTCGTAACGGGGTACTGCTTGACTCTAACGAATAAACTGAATTTTCGAAGGAAACTGTCGTCTCGTCCTTCCACTGTTGAGATGGTTGAGTGGCGACGCACGGAAAGTCAATAAAATATAAAAAAAAATAAAAACTAAACGTATCGGAATTAAATAACTAAAAACTATAAAGAATAAAAATCAGTGTCACGAAACAGATATCGTATATAACTAGACACAGCGACACCAGTGTTCACTTAAGCTTCGTCGTTTTGTAACTGACGGAGTCTTCACTTAATTGAAGGTTCTGGCCGCCGCACGAGTAGTTGCGGAGTCCATACTTTTCTGCATCAGATCGATACACGAAAAATAGTAGATGTGTTTGGATTCGTGACTCGATAAAAGAAAGACGTGAGCCTCGTTCCACAGAGACGTTGTTACATGAAATTACTGTAGAAGTCTCGAGAACTTATTTCATTAATTAGTTAGTCAGATGTTCCATACATCATTTGAAAGATTATTTTATCGGATGATTTGGAACGAATCAGTTTACGGGATATGCACACAAGTTTGGTGATTGCAGAGTCCATGTGAGAAGCTATACGCCGGCCGGTGTGGCCGAGCGGTTCTAGGCGCTTCAGTCTGGAACCACGCGACCGCTACGGTCGCAGGTTCGAATCCTGCCTCGAGCATGGATGTGTGTGATGTCCTTAGGTTAGTTAGGTTTAATTAGTTCTAAGTTCTAGGGGACTGATGACCTTAGATGTTAAGTCCCGTAGTGCTCAGAGCCATTTGAACCATTTTTTAGGAGCTATACAGGTGAGCTCCATCCCCCTTAATGTTCCATTCAGTGTGTAACAGGCCATCCGTCTGTAGCATTACTTTTCCTCAACAGTAGTTGAGTTATTTTTTCTGATTTTGGACAGCTCAGTATTATCTCAGTCGCTTTTCTGAAAATTTCGTATAATTTTATACACAGTATGTTATATTTCAAGCTAAAATTTATGAAAAGGAATTACTTTGTAAAATATTTTAGTTTCCATGTTATGATCGATAAGTAGTAGTTATGAATGTATTGTTAAAATGATTTTTAGAAACATTTGAAATTATTTGCACACTTAACATTTCTGTTATTAATTACGCAATCCTGTACTGTTTACTATGTTTATTTCTGGATTCATTTATGAAATAATAATCGAAATTTATAATGTAACGAAAACTAGTAGGAATTCATTTGTTAAGAAAAGTTGTAAACCCTTTGGAATATTGTTAGTTCCGCAGAATGTGAGAGTCGCAAGCTTGCCGCCGATGTGATCGGACTTATTTTCGTATAACAGGTGCGAACAATGTAATTTCGGCTTTGTTAATGTGAAAAATCAAAATACTGTATGATACACTGAAATGTGAGAAAAGCAGTGGAAAATATATTTACGTAAAAAATTTTGCAACAACAATCTTCCAAGTTATTTAGTTAAAACCAACCGCGATGACCTGATGTTAGATTTTCAGCTTCAAGAATCAGACACCTAGACAGGAACAACTGGAGCCATCTCAACATGACAAACTAAGTAAACTTGAAAGTTTATTGTAATCTTCACTCCTCTCAACTCTTCTTAAAAGACTTTGCTTATTAATTATTTAGACTGAGCATTGTTTAATGGGGACAAAAGATGGAGGAAGGAAGGAGTGGGGGGATTACAAGCGTCATAATGAGATAACGCACCAGGGCCTGGAAAGGTGTTGGGTACTACTGGTGGACATTGGTGCTCCAAACTGTAACTGGAAATGGTACCCTCTTTAAGTGTGTCCCCAGGACTGAGTTCCAAAAAGATAATACTCTGTGTTAGATACATCTGAATTTTCTGCTTGAGACTCCAGTTCGTCTCCGACTTTCATTCTGTATCAAGCTGCCCATTGGACTTGTCTGAGATTTCGTCAGCTAGCGGCCTGCTCGTCACATTTGTGCGGTGGCTCTAGAAGCGGATCGCAGGTAGATACTATTACCACCTACTCAAATCCTGAGCTTACAGCTCTATGAAATCTTTTTAATGTGATCACTTCACGTAATAATTAGTTTCATGCACTTTTGAATTGATGTTTTTGAGCTACCAAAAATGAGAAACAGCTCTCTCATTACTGATTTTCATGCAAAATGGTACATCACCTTTTGATCCTCTGCAGACTTGTCTGTCATTCGTATCGATGTGTCACCTTGTATACAGAGTGTAAATTTTAAGTTGACAAACCAGAAAAACTCGAAAATAACCTTCACACGATAAAATGTGTAGAATACAAAGTAGATTATTTTCGAGGGGGACATCTGCTGGTGCTAAAATTAGCCCGCCACCCCAATCCCCTGGGGGTGGAGCGGGAGGCAACTTTAAAATTTCAAATGGGAACCCCCATTTTTTATTGTAGAATCAGATTCTACATAAAAAACTACGTACATCTTGTCTTAAACATTTGTTTTGATTCTTGGTAGTTGGCACTGTAATTCAAGAAAATCCATGTTCTCACTTTTGCGTGGAAAATGGTTACGGGTAAATAAAAAATACTTATTTACTTCCTAAATTTTGATTAGCTAAAACTAAAACTCTCCCTCTCGCCCTGTAGGGTGGGGTTTGAGTGAGAGGAATTAGAGTTTTACAAATGCTGACCCAAATATTAATTTTTTTCCGCAGATTCGGATAAGATTTGTTTGGGCCAACATTTGTAGAACTCTAATTCCTCTCACTCAAACCCTACCCTATGGGGCGAGAGGGAGAGTTTTAGTTTTAGCGAATCAAAATTTAGGAAGTAAATAAGTATTTTTTATTTATCCGTAACCATTTTCCACGCAAAAATGAGAATGTGGATTTTCTTGAATTACAGCGCCAACTACCAAGAATCAAAACAAATGCTTAAGACAAAATTTACGTAGTTTTTTATGTAGAATCTGATTCTGCAATGAAAAATGGGGGTTCCCATTTGAAATTTTAAAGTTGCCTCCAGCCCCACCCCCAGGCGACTGGGGTGGCGGGCTAATTTTAGCACCAGCAGATGTCCCCTTCGAAAATAAGGAACTTTGTATTGTACCCATTTTTTCGTGTGAAGCTTATTTTTCGAGTTATTCTGGTTGGTTAACTTAAAATTTACACCCTGTATAGTAGTCTCAAATTTTCAGGTGCTAGTGGAAGACAGGACTTCAGTAGTTAATCTTTTATTGTCATTTTATTACTCACTGTTCTTTAAATTCAGTGGACGTAAGTGATACAGTAAATCGTGAATAAAGTGTACAAAAGAGGAAATGCTAAGAGGTCAGGCTCAGACTACAGCTTGTAGGACGCAGCGAAGCTGGTGGCCGTCTTCTCCTGGTTGCCGCGCGGGTTGGTCAGATCTCCCACGTACTCGCCGTCGTTGTTGCCACAGATGCCGCACAGCCGACCACGAGTGCCCATGCTCGCCTGCAACACACAAACAACCTCTCCTCATCTGTGGAGTTCTTCACTGCTTCCTAACATCATTCCAACAGCCTGAAGGACCACTGGAAAAGCTCAAAGTGATATCTTATCTCAGGGCGTCATATAAGAGGAGAAGATTAGTGTTTAACGTCCCGTCGACATCGATGTCATTACAGACGGAGTACAAGCTCGGATTTGGGAAAGATGGAGAAGGAAAGAGACTCCTCCCTTTCTAAGGAACCATCCCAGCATTTTCCTTAAGCGAGTTAAGGAACGCGGGTTTGAACCGTCGTCCTCCCGAATGCGAGTCCACTGCGCCAACACGCTCGGTGCGTCAAATGAGAGCTACTTTCTTTCACGGTCTTACGGCCCGAGACCGTAGTCAGTTTCCACGTGTTCTCATCTTCGTCCTTTTAAAACTGAAGATGTCTGCATCAAAGAGGGAGAATCAGTTTCTGGTGTGTAATGAATAAATAGGTAACGCCCAAACACAGACTTCTCAGAATGCTAGCGCAACTCTTCGGAGAGGATAAACAAGACCTAGCTCACCTTGGCAACTCAGTTGCTGTGTACGTAGCGGCCTAGCGAGCAACATGCCACAACAAACGAAATGCCTAACTTATTTCATTTAGCTACCTGTTTAAGCTCTTATTTCAGTCCGTAGCATCTCAGGAAGAAAAATTATGTTACAACGATTTCGTCGTATTGATGTAGACGATTTACTTAACCACCCTTCTTCCTGTTTTGTATTTTCCTTGAATTTTACCTCCTCCTCCACCTCACCCCCAATTTATTTCTCTGTAGATTTAAAACACTCTTTTGTAATGTCAAAACGTCAAATGTGTGTGAAGTCTTATGGGACTTAACAGCTAAGGTCATCAGTCCCTAAGCTGACACACTAATTAACCTAAATTATGCTAAGGACAAACACACACACCCATGCCCGAAGGAGGACTCGAACCTCCGCAGGAACCAGCCGCACAGTCCATGACTGCAGCGCCTTAGACCGCTCGGCTAATCCCACGCGGCTCTCTTTTGTAATGTATTTACAGTTTGTGCTGCAGAAATGGTAAGAGATGAGACTTGGATGAAACATGGTGGTGCTCGAGTTGCAGTGAACTATTTGTAAAATGTCAAGTTACCGTTATAGTTTTCAAACCGTTTCTACGAACAGCTTCTCGACAAATGTGAAAAGTGCAGGAATAAACTCGTAACTCACATATTGATCATGTTGTGGTCTTCAGTCCAAAGACTGGTTTGGTTCAAATGGCTCTGAGCACTACGGGACTCAACATCTTCGGTCATCAGTCCCCTAGAACTTAGAACTACTTAAACCTAACTAACCGAAGGACATCACACACACCCATGCCCGAGGCAGGATTCGAACCTGCGACCGTAGCAGTCCCGCGGTTCCGGACTGCAGCGCCAGAACCGCTAGACCACCGCGGCCGGCAAAGACTGGTTTGATATAACTCGCAATGCTGCTCTATCCTTTGCAAGCCTTTACATCTTTGCATAACTAAACTGCAAGCCATGGCCATTTAAACCGGCTTACCGTGCTCGTCTCTAGGTCTCCCTCTGCAATTTTAAGCCACACATTTCTCTCCAGTACTTAACTGGTGATCCCTCGATGTCTCAGTAATTGTTCTATCAACCGATATCTTCTTTTAGTCAAGTTGTGCCACAAATTTCTCTTCTACCCAATTCCACACCGTGCCTCCTCATGAGCTACATGATCTACCCAACTAATTTTCAGCATTTTTCTGTTGCACCACATTTCAAAAGCTTCCATTTTCTTCGTGTATCAACTGTTTCACTAGCGTACAAAGCTGTACTCCAGAGAAATATCTTCAGACAAGACTTCCGAACACTTAAATCTATATGAAAAGTAGACAGATTTATCTTCTTCAGAAAAGCTTCTCTTGTCATTTCCAGTAATCATTTTACATCCTCTCTACTTCGGCCATCATCATTTATTTTAGTGTCCAGTAGCAAAATTCATTTACTACTTCTAGTGTCTCGTTTCCTAATCTAATTCCCCCAGCAAGACCTGCTTCAATTCGACTACATTCCATTACCCTTGTTTTACTTTCGTTAATGTTCATCTCATGTTTCCTCTTTCAGGAGACTGTCCATTCCGTTCAACTGTACTTCCAAGTCCTTCGCTGTCTCTGACAGAATTACAATATCACTGACAAACCTTAGGTTTCTTTTTATTTTAATTTTTATTTATTTATTTTTGTTCTCCCTGAACTTTAATTCTGTCTTCACACTCTTCTTCGGCTTCGTGTACTGCTTGCTCAATGAACAGATTGTATAACAGATAAGACTAGCTGCCGTCTGGTTTTTGTACATGTCGTAAATAACCTTTCACTCCCTATATTTTACCCCTTCTACCTTCGAAATTTCAGGGAGTGTATTACAGGCAACATTATCCAAAGCTTCCTCCAAGTCTATAAATGCCATAAACGTAGATTTGCCTTTCCTTAATCTATCTCCAAGGTAAGTCGTAGGGTCAGTATTGCCACGCGTGTTCCAACATTTCTCCGGAATCCAAACTGATATTCCCCAAGATCGGCTTCGACCAGTTTTTCTATTCTTGTGCAAATAATTCGCGTCAGTATTTTGCAACATAATTCACATGTACTGAGTCACATATACTGAAATTAAGTTTTTAGGAGTTGAAAACGTTAATGATGTGATACTGCATTTAATTTTACCATCAGACAATTTAATTAACGACTTACAACATTTAAAACATGATTAATGAGTGAAAAGAAAGGTTTGGAGAGTAGACGCATGATTTTTGATTTCGAATTTTTTTGGCTAATACCTGCGTCTGAGTCAAATAGATCGAAAAGTGCGAAATATGTAATAACTTAGCGTAATGTGATCCTGTAATAATTATATCTTATGGAATCCCTCATATCAGAAGGTAAAGAACGACAACGATAGATATGAGAAAATAGATTTTTTTATCTTGAGTAATGGAGAGTGACTCAAACAATAAATTTCAAACTAAACCAGCTGATTTCATTATGTGGACCACGTTCGATTAGTCATGTCATTTATCGGTGTAAGTCATGAAAATGACAGAAAATACGAAATATTCGGCAGCACAATCGATGCTTACAGCACATCTATACATGAATAGACGAGAAAAACCAGACCTTATGGTTGAGACGTTCCGGATCACTATCGATTTCTTAATATAAATCCTGGAGAACGGCATTCGACGCGTAGATCGAAAAATAAAATTAAAAATGCGTCTTACAGGAATTTTTCCCGTACCTTTGCTGCACATATCATGCAAGGACCAATGCTTCTGATAATGGAACACCATTCAACAATGCCGCGGGTAACAACTTCATTCCTTATTTATCTGAGAGAGAGGTGACACATCTCTACAATATCAGTTGCGCCATGGGCGTCGTGCATATATACCTTTAACCACGCCACCCTAGTCGCCAGAGAAAGATGTCTCCATCTATAACAGAATTTGGCAATACAGATACTGGCAGGAAAACGAGCAACATACCATCTTTTCCTAGTGTCTTGGCGGCTGTGATGGGAGAGAGCACGTGAGAAGGTACAGAGCTGAGCTCCATCCCACTTAATGCTATATTCGCTGTCATAATGAACGCTTAGCACGATGGTCTGGTAAGGTGATGGGTACTGCTGGTGTACCTGGCTGTCCTAAACTGGAGCTGCAATTGGCATGCTCCCTTAAATATATCCTTGGACCTGAGTTCCAACAGGATATTACTCTCTGTAAGATACGTCTGTATTTTCTGTCCGAGATTCCGATTCATCCCTGCCTTCCATTCTGTATCAAGTTGCCCATTGGACATGTCTGAGATTTCGTCAGATACCGACCTGCTCGTTACATTCATGCGGTAACCAAATACTTTTTCCACTAGACGCGGATCGTAGATGGATAGGATGACCACCTACTCAAGGCCTAGGGACACGTAGGTAACGAGCTGCCTTAAATTTTCTGGGTGAAAGATACGTCTGTATTTTCTGTACGAGATTCCGATTCATCCCTGGCTTTCATTCTGTATCAAGTCGCCCATTGACTTATTGATACATTTCTCTCTGCTTAAAATAATTACTCTCTTTCTACTGGCTTGGAAGTGCTGCACTTGTATTCAGTATTCAAAATGTAGATGTGGGATTTCAATGAATTGGTAAAAGGATACTGAAACTGATAACATCCACATCAGACTAAAGCCACGTTTTCACACTCAACATCATTTGTGAATTCGACCTTCCTAATAAAGAAAGCAGGTGTTGACAGATGTGAAAATTACCGAACAATCAGTTTAATAAGCCACAGCTGCAAAGTACTAACACGAATTCTTTACAGACGAATGGAAAAACTAGTAGAAGCCGACCTCGGGGAAGATCAGTTTGGATTCCGTAGAAATACTGGAACACGTGAGGCAATACTGACCTTACGACTTATCTTAGAAGAAAGATTAAGGAAAGGCAAGCCTACGTTTCTAGCATTTGTAGACTTAGAGAAAGCTTTTGACAATGTTGACTGGAATACTCTCTTTCAAATTCTAAAGGTGGCAGGGGTAAAATACAGGGAGCGAAAGGCTATTTACAATTTGTACAGAAACCAGATGGCAGTTATAAGAGTCGAGGGACATGAAAGGGAAGCAGTGGTTGGGAAGGGAGTAAGACAGGGTTGTAGCCTCTCCCCGATGTTATTCAATCTCTATATTGAGCAAGCAGTAAAGGAAACAAAAGAAAAATTTGGAGTATGTATTAAAATCCATGGAGAAGAAATAAAAACTTTGAGGTTCGCCGATAACATTGTAATTCTGTCAGAGACAGCAAAGGACTTGGAAGAGCAGTTGAACGGAATGGATGGTGTCTTGAAGGGAGGATATAAGATGAACATCAATAAAAGCAAAACGAGGATAATGGAATGTAGTCGAATTAAGTCGGGTGATGCTGAGGGTATTAGATTAGGAAATGAGACACTGAAAGTAGTAAAGGAGTTTTGCTATTTGGGGAGCAAAATAACTGATGATGGACGAAGTAGAGAGGATATAAAATGTAGACTGGCAATGCCAAGGAAAGCGTTTCTGAAGAAGAGAAATTTGTTAACATCGAGTATAGATTTAAGTGTCAGGAAGTCATTTCTGAAAGTATTTGTATGGAGTGTAGCCATGTATGGAAGTGAAACATGGACGGTAAATAGTTTGGACAAGAAGAGAATAGAAGCTTTTGAAATGTGGTGCTACAGAAGAATGCTGAAGATTAGGTGGATAGATCACATAACTAATGAGGAAGTATTGAATAGGATTGGGGAGAAGAGAAGTTTGTGGCACAACTTGACCAGAAGAAGGGATCGGTTGGTAGGACATGTTCTGAGGCATCAAGGGATCACCAATTTAGTATTGGAGGGCAGCGTGGAGGGTAAAAATCATAGGGGGAGACCAAGGGATGAATACACTAAGCAGATTCAGAAGGATGTAGGTTGCAGTAGGTACTGGGAGATGAAGAAGCTTGCACAGGATAGAGTAGCATGGAGAGCTGCATCAAACCAGTCTCAGGACTGAAGACCACAACAAGAACAACAATATCAAACACCACACTAAATAAGAAATCAGCGCACACTCCGCTGTAGAGTGAAAATTTCATTCTAGAAACATCCCCCAGGCTGTGGCTAAGCCATGTCTCCGCAATATCCTTTCTTTCAGGAGTGCTAGTTCTGCAAGGTTCGCAGGAGAGCTTCTGTAAAGTTTGGAAGGTAGGAGACGAAGTACTGGCAGAAGTAAAGCTGTGAGGACCGGGCGTGAGTCGTGGTTGGGTAGCTCAGTTGGTAGAGCACTTGCCCGCGAAAGGCAAAGGTCCCGAGTTCTAGTCTCGGTCCGGCACACAGTTTTAATCTGTCAGGAAGTTTCATATCAGCGCACACTCCGCTGTAGAGTGAAAATTTCATTCTACCACACTAAATACATTTACAAACGATGATATTGGTGTGTGAGTGCCATAACCTGCCTTTTGTCAAACATATCGTAACATAAACTTGAACTTCAGAGCAGGAAGTTGATTGTATAGCACAGAGAGGTATCTGGTGATGAAATTACGATCGAGTAACTTGAATTGTGGCTTTTCATATTGTAGTCTTGCATAATCAACGATCCTTCTCATGTAGAGCTTATATCGCCTGAAAAAGTACACAGCAGGAAATTAGCAGTATTTTGTTGCGTTCGGTAGCAATATCTTGAGAAAACATCCTTGTTCAGGAAAACTTTCATTCTATATAGTTCGATCTTTATGAGCTGAGAAGGAACCACACCGTATTAGGATCTTCAGATGTTGCTAGCAGACAACAGCTGCGTTTTGCATCCGAATGGCCCATACCACTGTTTTAGCATGCGCGATTTATATTACAAGCACATTTTCTTGTGGTTCTGGGCGTTCGTGGTCACGCACTTCCCTAATGATAAGTGTAGAAAAAGAAACAAATGGAAAAGGGAACGCACTGAAGTGGAAGACGTAATTGTGACTGTAATAAAAAGACTATTTTGTAGTCTGGGGTGCGGTTGTGACGTGTGTTTTAAAGAGCATTTAAGTTGGGACCACTAAAAGTGTGCCACAGGACACTAAGTTTCAAGTATGAAGAATAATTTACAAATGTTATTTAAGGAAAACAAAGAACACTTTTTAAACGTTTTAGAAGTGCAGATTATGAGATATTTGAAGCAGTCGTCCACCCACACGTTGAACAACCAATGTGAGCTGAAACGCCGTAGCACTTTGGCTAATTTCGATTGCCTGACTCTCCCAACTGAATACCGGATGTGTATTGCTGTTGTAAAGCCTGATTAGTACAGAAGCATTAAATAGTTTTTGTAAATATTTTTAAATAATTTTTAATATAATTTATTCATGCTATTTATATTTTCAAATTCATTTATTTGACGACCACAGTGCTTCTGATTCACCGCTTTCTATTACAACACGATTTATATTTATCGTTAAGTCCTGTAATACGGCTCCCAGTTTTCAGTTCTTTACTGAGTAAATGAACTGTTTTTCGTGCCCCGTTGCGTCTTTCACATGCCTACTTTTTCTTCACGCCACGCGTGCTTGGCCTGTGTTCAGCTCGTACTAGTACCTCTAAAGTGACCTCTTCTACCGTGCGACTGCCACAGCAGCCCGGTATAACGGATACAACATAAGATGGATTCTCAATAGCCTGGTGCAATAAAACATCATCGGATGACCACTTTAAACTTTTATAGCTTCTTCACCACTGTCTTAGCACAGTTTTATTCGAAAGTTTCCAAAAATTTTTTCTTATCAGTTCGTCACGGTTAACAAATGTATTCTTGCTGCACCATTTTCTCTCTATTTATGCTTGACTACAGCCAGTTAAATTTTTTTTTTTCAATTCAGGTTTGTCTTCAGTTGATCTACATCACTAGGATTTTGTTCACCTAGCGGAGATCTTGCATCTGCTAACTACAGTTCTCTTTTAATGTGGATTGCACATTAAGACTACGTTTAATAAGGAGTCCACATTTTAGACCTTGAGTCTGTTATAACACATCTTTGGTGAGTGACGTCTTTCACCACACGGTGTCAACTCCCATGTTTCTGCCCTTTATGTTTTAATTTGCAGTGATTTGCTCTCGTTCCCTAGGTATTTCATAGGAGCATGAGTGTCCATTACTACAATTTCTGCTCTGTATGCTCTAATTTGCAGTGATTTTCTGTTGTTCCCTATGTATTCTTTTGGACCATGAGTTTGGACGCTTTCGACCTTACGGTGTATACATTCCACGTTTAGGCATTCGGAAAGTTGTGAGTAACTCACTCTCGTTATTATACACTAAGTATTAACAAGACACAAAGGAATTAAAGACATTACCTGTCAATAGACAAGTTGAAAATTTGTGCCGGCCGGGGATTCGAACACGGGTCTCCTGCTTACTATGCAGATGAGCTGATCACTGCGCCATCCAGACACAGTGGTCAGCACAACAACACGGACTACCCTGGCAAGCCCCCCGTCAGACACAAATTCTCAGCATATACCACACACTACTGATGTAGTGCCCCTGCCCATTAGCCCCTTTACTCGAAGCATCTCGCCGATTCTCATAAGGGTTCGAACTTGGTGTGCATCTGCACTGAAGAGACTTTTGGGGGTCGCTGCCTTAACCATATATTATGTGGTGTCTGTTCTTTTGGACATGTGTAAAGGAACAGACATCACGTATGCATACATACACACACACACACACACACATATATACACTCCTGGAAATTGAAATAAGAACACCGTGAATTCATTGTCCCAGGAAGGGGAAACTTTATTGACACATTCCTGGGGTCAGATACATCACATGATCACACTGACAGAACCACAGGCACATAGACACAGGCAACAGAGCATGCACAATGTCGGCACTAGTACAGTGTATATCCACCTTTCGCAGCAATGCAGGCTGCTATTCTCACATGGAGACGATCGTAGAGATGCTGGATGTAGTCCTGTGGAACGGCTTGCCATGCCATTTCCACCTGGCGCCTCAGCTGGACCAGCGTTCGTGCTGGACGTGCAGACCACGTGAGACGACGCTTCATCCAGACCCAAACATGCTCAATGGGGGACAGATCCGGAGATCTTGCTGGCCAGGGTAGTTGACTTACACCTTCTAGAGCACGTTGGGTGGCACGGGATACATGCGGACGTGCATTGTCCTGTTGGAACAGCAAGTTCCCTTGCCGGTGTAGGAATGGTAGAACGATGGGTTCGATGACGGTTTGGATGTACCGTGCACTATTCAGTGTCCCCTCGACGATCACCAGTGGTGTACGGCCAGTGTAGGAGATCGCTCCCCACACCATGATGCCGGGTGTTGGCCCTGTGTGCCTCGGTCGTATGCAGTCCTGATTGTGGCGCTCACCTGCACGGCGCCAAACACGCATACGACCATCATTGGCACCAAGGCAGAAGCGACTCTCATCGCTGAAGACGACACGTCTCCATTCGTCCCTCCATTCACGCCTGTCGCGACACCACTGGAGGCGGGCTGCACGATGTTGGGGCGTGAGCGGAAGACGGCCTAACGGTGTGCGGGACCGTAGCCCAGCTTCATGGAGACGGTTGCGAATGGTCCTCGCCGATACCCCAGGAGCAACAGTGTCCCTAATTTGCTGGGAAGTGGCGGTGCGGTCCCCTACGGCACTGCGTAGGATACTACGGTCTTGGCGTGCATCCGTGCGTCGCTGCGGTCCGGTCCCAGGTCGACGGGCACGTGCACCTTCCGCCGACCACTGGCGACAACATCGATGTACTGTGGAGACCTCACGCCCCACGTGTTGAGCAATTCGGCGGTACGTCCACCCGGCCTCCCGCATGCCCACTATACGCCCTCGCTCAAAGTCCGTCAACTGCACATACGGTTCACGTCCACGCTGTCGCGGCATGCTACCAGTGTTAAAGACTGCGATGGAGCTCCGTATGCCACGGCAAACTGGCTGACACTGACGGCGGCGGTGCACAAATGCTGCGCAGCTAGCGCCATTCGACGGCCAACACCGCGGTTCCTGGTGTGTCCGCTGTGCCGTGCGTGTGATCATTGCTTGTACAGCACTCTCGCAGCGTCCGGAGCAAGTATGGTGGGTCTGACACACCGGTGTCAATGTGTTCTTTTTTCCATTTCCAGGAGTGTATTATGTGGTGTCTGTTCTTTTGGACACGTGCAAAGGAACAGACACCACGTATGCATACACACACACACACACACACACACACACACACACACACACACACATATATATATATATATATATATATATATATATATATATATATATATATACTCCTGGAAATGCAAAAAAGAACACATTGACACCGGTGTGTTAGACCCACCATACTTGCTCCGGACACTGCGAGAGGGCTGTACAAGCAATGATCACACGCACGGCACAGCGGACACACCAGGAACCGCGGTGTTGGCCGTCGAATGGCGCTAGCTGCGCAGCATTTGTGCACCGCCGCCGTCAGTGTCAGCCAGTTTGCCGTGGCATACGGAGCTCCATCGCAGTCTTTAACACTGGTAGCATGCCGCGACAGCGTGGACGTGAACCGTATGTGCAGTTGACGGACTTTGAGCGAGGGCGTATAGTGGGCATGCGGGAGGCCGGGTGAACGTACCGCCGAATTGCTCAACACGTGGGGCGTAAGGTCTCCGCAGTACATCGATGTTGTCGCCAGTGGTCGGCGGAAGGTGCACGTGCCCGTCGACCTGGGACCGGACCGCAGCGACGCACGGATGCACGCCAAGACCGTAGGATCCTACGCAGTGCCGTAGGGGACCGCACCGCCACTTCCCAGCAAATTAGGGACACTGTTGCTCCTGGGGTATCGGCGAGGACCATTCGCAACCGTCTCCATGAAGCTGGGCTACGGTCCCGCACACCGTTAGGCCGTCTTCCGCTCACGCCCCAACATCGTGCAGCCCGCCTCCAGTGGTGTCGCGACAGGCGTGAATGGAGGGACGAATGGAGACGTGTCGTCTTCAGCGATGAGAGTCGCTTCTGCCTTGGTGCCAATGATGGTCGTATGCGTGTTTGGCGCCGTGCAGGTGAGCGCCACAATCAGGACTGCATACGACCGAGGCACACAGGGCCAACACCCGGCATCATGGTGTGGGGAGCGATCTCCTACACTGGCCGTACACCACTGGTGATCGTCGAGGGGACACTGAATAGTGCACGGTACATCCAAACCGCCATCGAACCCATAGTTCTACCATTCCTAGACCGCCAAGGGAACTTGCTGTTCCAACAGGACAATGCACGTCCGCATATATCCCGTGCCACCCAACGTGCTCTAGAAGGTGTAAGTCAACTACCCTGGCCAGCAAGATCTCCGGATCTGTCCCCCATTGAGCATGTTTGGGACTGGATGAAGCGTCGTCTCACGCGGTCTGCACGTCCAGCACGAACGCTGGTCCAGCTGAGGCGCCAGGTGGAAATGGCATGGCAAGCCGTTCCACAGGACTACATCCAGCATCTCTACGATCGTCTCCATGGGAGAATAGCAGCCTGCATTGCTGCGAAAGGTGGATATACACTGTACTAGTGCCGACATTGTGCATGCTCTGTTGCCTGTGTCTATGTGCCTGTGGTTCTGTCAGTGTGATCATGTGATGTATCTGACCCCAGGAATGTGTCAATAAAGGTTCCCCTTCCTGGGACAATGAATTCACGGTGTTCTTATTTCAATTTCCAGGAGTGTATATACGGGGTGAGTCACCTAACGTTAGCGCTGGATATATTTCGTAAACCACATCAAATACTGACGAACCGATTCCACAGACCGAACGTGAGGAGAGGGGCTAGTGTGATTGTTTAACACAAACCATACAAAAATGCACGGAAGTATGTTTTTTAACACAAACCTACGTTTTTTTAAATGGAATCACTATAGTTTTGATAGCACATCAGAACATATAGACAAATACGTAATCAGTGCCGTTTGTTGCACTGTAAAATGTTAATTACATCCGAAGATATTGCAACCTAAAGTTGACGCTTGAGTACCACTCCGCTGTTCGATCGTGTGTATCGGAGAGCACTGCAACATACATCGCGTTTCTACAGAATGATCTGCCAACGTTGCTCGAAAATGTCCCACTGGAAACGCGTCGACGTATGTGGTATCAGCATGATGGTGCACCTGCACATTCCGTAATTAACACTAGGCTGACCCTTGACAGGATGTTCGACGGGCGTTTCATAGGACGTGGAGGACGCATAAATTGGCCAGCCCGTTCTCCTTATCTTACACCTCTGGACTTCTTTCTGTGGGGTACGTTAATGGAGAATGTGTACCGTGATGTGCCTACAACCCCAGAGGATATGAAACACGTATTGTGGCAGCCTGCGGCGACATTACACCAGATGTACTGCGGCGTGTACGACATTCATTACGCCAGAGATTGCAATTGTGTGCAGCAAATGATGGCCACCACATTGAACATCTATTGGCCTGACATGTCGGGACGCACTCTATTCCACTCCGTAATTGAAAACGGAAACCACGTGTGTACGTGTACATAACCCCTCATGGTAATGTACATGTGCGTCAGTGAAAAAGACCAATAAAAAGGTGTTAGCATGTGGACGTAATGTGCTGTTCCAGTCTCTTCTGTACCTAAGGTCCATCACCGTTCCCTTTGGATCCCTACGTAATTCGGTGCTCTCCGATACACACGATCGAACAGCGGAGGAGTGGTACTCAAGCGTCAACTTTAGGTTACAATATCTCCGGATGTAATTAACATTTTACAGTGCAACAAACGGCACTGATTACGTATTTGTCTATATGTTCAGATGTGCTAACAAAACTAACGGGGTTCCATTTAAGAAAACGTAGGTTCGTGTTAAAAAACATACTTCCGTCCATTTTTGTATGGTTTGTATTAACGAATTACACTAGCCCCTCTCCTCACGTTCGGTCTGTGGAATCCGTTCGTCAGTATTTGATGTTGTTTACGAAATATATCCAGCGCTAACGTTAGGTGACTCACCCTATATACACTCCTGGAAATTGAAATAAGAACACCGTGAATTCATTGCCCAGGAAGGGGAAACTTTATTGACACATTCCTGGGGTCAGATACATCACATGATCACACTGACAGAACCACAGGCACATAGACACAGGCAACAGAGCATGCACAATGTCGGCACTAGTACAGTGTATATCCACCTTTCGCAGCAATGCAGGCTGCTATTCTCCCATGGAGACGATCGTAGAGATGCTGGATGTAGTCCTGTGGAACGGCTTGCCATGCCATTTCCACCTGGCGCCTCAGTTGGACCAGCGTTCGTGCTGGACGTGCAGACCACGTGAGACGACGCTTCATCCAGACCCAAACATGCTCAATGGGGGACAGATCCGGAGATCTTGCTGGCCAGGGTAGTTGACTTACACCTTCTAAAGCACGTTGGGTGGCACGGGATACATGCGGACGTGCATTGTCCTGTTGGAACAGCAAGTTCCCTTGGCGGTGTAGGAATGGTAGAACGATGGGTTCGATGACGGTTTGGATGTACCGTGCACTATTCAGTGTCCCCTCGACGATCACCAGTGGTGTACGGCCAGTGTAGGAGATCGCTCCCCACACCATGATGCCGGGTGTTGGCCCTGTGTGCCTCGGTCGTATGCAGTCCTGATTGTGGCGCTCACCTGCACGGCGCCAAACACGCATACGACCATCATTGGCACCAAGGCAGAAGCGACTCTCATCGCTGAAGACGACACGTCTCCATTCGTCCCTCCATTCACGCCTGTCGCGACACCACTGGAGGCGGGCTGCACGATGTTGGGGCGTGAGCGGAAGACGGCCTAACGGTGTGCGGGACCGTAGCCCAGCTTCATGGAGACGGTTGCGAATGGTCCTCGCCGATACCCCAGGAGCAACAGTGTCCCTAATTTGCTGGGAAGTGGCGGTGCGGTCCCCTACGGCACTGCGTAGGATACTACGGTCTTGGCGTGCATCCGTGCGTCGCTGCTGTCCGGTCCCAGGTCGACGGGCATGTGCACCTTCCGCCGACCACTGGCGACAACATCGATGTACTGTGGAGACCTCACGCCCCACGTGTTGAGCAATTCGGCGGTACGTCCACCCGGCCTCCCGCATGCCCACTATACGCCCTCGCTCAAAGTCCGTCAACTGCACATACGGTTCACGTCCACGCTGTCGCGGCATGCTACCAGTGTTAAAGACTGCGATGGAGCTCCGTATGCCACGGCAAACTGGCTGACACTGACGGCGGCGGTGCACAAATGCTGCGCAGCTAGCGCCATTCGACGGCCAACACCGCGGTTCCTGGTGTGTCCGCTGTGCCGTGCGTGTGATCATTGCTTGTACAGTACTCTCGCAGCGTCCGGAGCAAGTATGGTGGGTCTGACACACCGGTGTCAACGTGTTCTTTTTTCCATTTCCAGGAGTATATATATATATATATATATATATATATATATATATATATATATATATATATATATAAGGGATGGGCAAAATAATGTGAACAGTGGTAGTAATTGGCATCAACAACATAGGTAATGCACGTGGTAGCGCTGGACTGTGAGTGTTCAGTACGAGCAAGGCATCAGTGCAGGTTGTTTACGAGTAGTGCACACTTCGTATTTGCATTCAAAGGCCGAGGTCGACGTGCAATTAAAGATCTAACAGAGTTCCAAAGAGGGCAGATTGCCGATTAGCTGGAGATAAGTAACCAAGACAGCCAATTTATTGGGTTTTCGATTCCTGGCTGGGTTGGAGATTTTCTGACTGGGTGACTGGGTGTTGTGTTGTCTTCAACATCATATCATTCACATTGACGTGCAAGTCGCCGAAGCGGAGTCACCTAAAAAGACATGCACCAGGCGATAGGTCTAACCGACGGGAGGCCCTAGCCACACGACATTTCATTTCATTCAGAGCAACTATTTCAACAGTCATAACAGCCTACACAAAACATGGAAAGACATCATCGTGTAAACGCAATAGTGGGCGCAAATCAAGACTAAAGGACAGAGATCGTCGTACGCTAACACGACTTGTGTCAAAACAACACAAAACTACGGTGGCTAATGTGACTGCAGAGCGCAATAGCCATCTTCGAGACCCAGTATCTATCGACACTGTCCGCTGAGAACTCCACAAAGCGAATATTCGTGGACGAGCTGGTATACTTGAAAACATTAGTGACGACAACCAAAGCAAAGAAGCGTAAAACATGGTGTCAGGAGCATAAATCCTGGGCGGGTGATCAGTGGAAACACGTCATATGGTCCGACGAGTCAGAGGTTTCGTTATTTCCAACATCCGGCCGGGTTAACGTCTGGAGAACGCCAAACGAAGCCTACAATCCTGATTGCTTGATTCCAACGGTTAAGAATGGAGCTGGAAGTATGATGGTGTGGGGAGCCATATCATGATATACTGCTGGTCCCATAATTATTCTCAAAGGCCGTGTTACAGCCAACGATTATGTAAACATTTTAGGTGACCAGGTGCACCCCATGATTCAAATGTTTTTCCCCAACAATGATGCCACATTTCAGGACGATAATGCACGCATTCACACAGCCAGGACAATACAATCATGGTATGAGGAGCATGCAACTGGACTGCAGCGTTTTCCTTGGCCAGCACAGTTCCCGGACTTCAACATAATCGAATCCTTGTGGGCGGTATCGGAGCGCAGACTCATCAGCAGATTTCCGCCTCCCTCGTCACTACAGGAGTTACGAAAGGTTCTTATTGAGGACTGGTATAAAATTCCACTGGAGACCATACAATCATTATATGCTGGTATTCCAAGAAGAATCGCTGCTTTATTACGGGCAAACCGGTGTCCAACCCCTTACTAATAAACCATTAACAAGTAAGTACATGTGTTCACATTATTTTTCTTATATCCTGTATATACAGGGTGTCCGATTTATCTCGACCATTTGTCTAGATGAAAATTACAAAATGTTTCAAGCAAATGTTCTTTAGCCGTCAGGGGGACATCAATCAGCATGATTGCCTTCGATGTAGCTTTGTTTTTTTACAAAGATATGAACAACGGTATGACTTTAAGTGGCACCCCGTATTTTTTATTCGGTAATTCATTTCCTCTCCTAAAGACCTATTCAAAAATGTATCACAGTGTACCATTCACTGAAACACAACGTTATTGATTACATAACACAAAACTGACGTTGACGCTCCCAGCTCTTAGTGCAGGTACTCGGGGTAATGGAACACATCCACGTGCTGACGTTGACGGAGGACAAATGGAAACGTAAGTAGAATGCACACCCGTCATTCCGTCAACCATCGTCGGTTGAAGAGTTGTGTGAGTAGAATGTACACCAATGTCGAGAAGGTAGAAATGCTACTCTTCTATGGGGAATGTAAGTTAGCACAACAGTTATTGCAATACTGTATTCTTATTACGGGTACATTTAGTACAGTAGTTTAGTCCTTGTAAATACCGTTGTGTAGAGTAGGCATACAGTAAAGGCTGTCCTTCCTACAAACTGCATCGACATAACGTTTCTTTTATTGTTGTTATTGAAGGTAGTCGAAATGCTACGCAGGCAGCGGAACTATATAGAGAGCGATATGTTGACAAGAATCCACCTTCCCGACGGATGTTTTCTCGTCATGTTGCGACGCTTCAGGAAACGGGAAGTTTTGACCCACGACAACGCAATCGTAGCACTCGCACAGACGAAGCTGCCGAAGTTACTGTTCTCGCTTCTGTTGCTGTGAATTCACATGTGAGCATACGACAGTTTGAACACGAGATTGGCATTCCTAAAACCAGTGTACATCGTATTCTTACACATCACCTGTTCCATCCTTACCATGTACACCTACATCAAGAATTGCGTGGGAATGATTTCCAGAATGGTGTGCAGTTCTATCAGTGGGCACAGCAGCAAATCCTCGCCAACCCGAACTTCTTCTCCAATGTTCTATTTACCGATGAATATTCCTTCTCAAACAAAGGACAGGTAAAAACAAGGAACATGCATTATTGGTCCAGTGACAACCCACGATGGCTTAGACAGGTGGGATATCAGCGTCAATGGAGCGTTAACGTCTGGTGTGGGATGGTTGGTACTACAATTATTGGCCCTTATTTCATCAATGGTAGTCTAAACGGCACAGCGTATGCCAACTTCCTCAGACGAATTATTCCTCCTCTTCTGGACGAAGTGCCACTAGGAACAAGAATGCTTATGTGGTATCAACACGATGGATGTCCAGCACATAATGTCTTGCGTGCACGTCGTGTCTGAACCGAAGGAATCCTGCCAGATGGATTGGTCGAGGAGGAACAGTTACTTGGCCTGCTAGGTCTTCTGATTTAAATCCTCTGGACTTTTTTCTTTGGGGATGCATTAAAGTCGTTGTCCAGGTGGAGGTTCGAGTCCTCACTCAGGCATGGGTGTGTGTGTGTGTGTGTGTGTGTGTGTGTGTGTGTGTGTGTGTTTGTCCTTAGGATAATTTAGGTTAAGTAGTGTGTAAGCTTAGGGACTGATGACCTTAGCAGTTAAGTCCCATAAGATTTCACACACATTCACAAAGTCGTTGTCTATCGCGATATTCCAACAACTACTGAGGACATCCAAGAAAGTATCGTGCTTGCTTGTAATTCTGTTCAGCAGGCAACACTGGAAGCAGTAAATAACTCTTTCATTCAACGAGTGCACCAGTGTATCGTTTCCAGGGTCAACACTTTGAGCACGTTTGAATGTTCTACTCCTGGGCAATGGTTCAGGAGAGTCAAAGTCAATTTTGTGTTATGTTTTTACTTGGTTTTCATTTGTTTTCTGACAACTCCAGCAAATGGACGAGTTTGTGATCCCGGGCTCAAAGTCAATGTTGGGTTATGTAATTAATAACGTTGTGTTTCAGTGAATGGTACACTGTGATACATTTCTGAATAGGTCTTTAGGAGAGGAAATGAATTACCGAATAAAAAATACAGGGTGCCATTTAAAAAAGTCATACCGCTGTTCATATCTTTGTAAAAAACAAAGCTACAACGAAAGCAGTCATGCTGATTGATGTCCCCCTGACGGCTAAAGAACATTTGCTTGAAACATTTTGTAATTTGCATCTGCAGAAACAGTTATTTAGGGTGATCAAGATAAATGAGACGCCCTGTATATATGTAAGGGTGAGTCAGGGGGAAAGGTACATGCTTTGAGGGGTGATAGTATTAGTGATTCTGAACAAAACACTTCATGTGGATATATGCACTAATCCGAATTTTTCCGAGACAGAACACTTTTAATGTCCAATGTTATTTATTTTCTGTATTATTCAAACACTGCCATTGTTTACAATGTACCACAGTAGTGCAGAGAAAGTTGTAACAGACAATTTGATACTGGATGCTTGTAGTCTATCACGTAGGGAAGCTGCCTCAATTTGGCCTACAAACACTGTCTTAAGCTACAACGCATTGCACGTCGCGCCACATTTTCAACATTCTCGCGCTCTCTTCCTACAAACTACAAGTAGTAGAGAAAAAAAATAGGACGTTTCTTGTAGGAAATTTAATGTAGTTTAATTTTGTACTGAGACACGTTTCTGCTGGAGGGTATGGGTTTTAAGTTATCTAAGAAAATCGTACAAAATCGATATTAAATGTTTTCTATCTCGGAAACCATTCGGAATTGGGCATATGTACATATGAAGTATTTTGTTCAGAATCACTGATAATATCACCCCTCAAAGCACGTACATTTTCTCCTGACTCACCCTGTATACAGATTTTTTTTTTTTTATTATTCAGTTTAGATTATGATCTGAAGATGCACCTACAATGGTGTGAAACCGGTCGTGTTGCCTAATAAAGGAACGTGTAGGGGAACTTGGGACGGAACGGGTTACTTAATGTTTAACAATTTCTATAAAATAAGGGAACACAAGGAAACACTTCTTAAAGTGATAAAAAAACACCTTGTAGTGTAACCTAATGTATCTTATTTTAAAATCACTTAAAACAATACATTTTGTATTTTGTACAATTTTTCAAAGAAAGTCTTGTATATTTCCCCTTCCGCCCCACCCACGAGGCAGATTGGGATAAGGGTATTTTTTGTTAAATTATTGCATAAACGTTGAATTTGAATTACGAATATCGTATTAAACTATGACAAAATGTTGTATAACAGGCAATTCAGACTCAGGAATGTGTAATTTAAACAATTAAAAAGTCATGCTTCAAAAGAAGAAAATATTTTAATGTCATTCTGAAAATTGTACAATGCTTAATAACCAACAAGCGACTAACTACTAGCCCTTTCGACAATAGTCACAAATCAGCGTTTTCTCTTCATCTTCATTGTCTATGCCAGCACATGAATTGTGTGCCCACTCTGGCATGCGACCCAGCTCTCATTAGAAACGAAGTCCCCACAGTAGAGACACTCAGCATCCTCTCTCTCTGATTCTCTCTTCTCCATCATCTTCTTCCTTTTATTTTATTTTATTTTATTTTTGGGTGTGTTGTTTTTGTGGTCTTTAGTCCTGAGACTGGTTTGATGCAGCTCTCCATGCTACTCTATCCTGTGCAAGCTTCTTCATCTCCCAGTACCTACTGCAGCCTACATCCTTCTGAATCTGCTTAGTGTATTCATCTCTTGGTCTCCCTCTACGATTTTTACCCTCCACGCTGCCCTCCAATACTAAATTTGTGATCCCTCGATGTCTCAGAACATGTCCTACCAACCGATCCCTTCTTCTAGTCAAGTTGTGCCACAAGCTCCTCTTCTCCCCAATTATATTCAATACCTCCTCATTATTTATGTGGTCTACCCATCTAATCTTCAGCCTTCTTCTGTAGCACCACATTTCGAAAGCTGCTATTCTCTTCTTGTCCAAACTATTTATCGTCCACGTTTCACTTCCATACATGGCTACACTCCATACACATACCTTCAGAAATGACTTCCTGACACTTAAATCTATGCTCGATGTTAACAAATTTCTCTTCTTCAGAAACGCTTTCCTTGCCATTGCCAGTCTACATTTTATATCCTCTCTACCTCGACCACCATCAGTTATTTTGCTCCCCAAGTAGCAAAACTCTTTTACTACTTTAAGTGTCTCATTTCCTAACTAATTCCCTGAGCATCACCCGACTTAATTCGACTACATTCCATTATCCTCGTTTTGCTTTTGTTGATGTTCATCTTATACCCTCCTTTCAAGACACTGTCCATTCCGTTCAGCTGCTCTTCCAAGTCCTTTGATGTCTCGGACAGAATTACAATGTCATCGGCGAACCTCAAAGTTTTTATTTCTTCTCCATGGACTTTAATACCTACTCCGAACTTTTCTTTTGTTTCCTTTATTGCTTGCTCAATATACAGATTGAATAACATCGGGGATAGGCTACAACCCTGTCTTACTCCCTTCCCAACCAATGCTTCCCTTTCATGTCCCTCGACTCTTATAACTGCCATCTGGTTTCTGTATAAATCGTAAATAGCCTTTCGCTCCCTGTATTTTACCCCCGCCACCTTCAGAATTTGAAAGAGAGTATTCCAATCAACAATGTCAAAAGCTTTCTCTAAGTCTACAAATGCTAGAAACGTAGGTTTGCCTTTTCTTAATCTTTCTTCTAAGATAAGTCGTAGGGTCGGTATTGCCTCACGTGTTCCAACATTTCTACGGAATCCAAACTGATCTTCCCCGAGGTCGGCTCCTATCAGTTTTTCCATTCGTCTGTAAATAATTCGCGTTAGTATTTTGCAGCTGTGACTTATTAAACTGATAGTTCGTTAATTTTCACATCTGTCAACACCCGCTTTCTTTGGGATTGGAATTATTATATTCTTCTTGAAGTCTGAGGGTACTTCACCTGTCTCATACATCTTGCTCACCAGATGGTAGAGTTTTGTCAGGACTGGCTCTCCCAAGGCTGTCAGTAGTTCTAATGGAATGTTGTCTTCTCCGGGGGCCTTGTTTCGACTCAGGTCTTTCAGTACTCTGTCAAACTCTTCACGCAGTATCATATCACCTATTTCATCTTCATCTACATTCTCTCCCATTTCCATAATTTTGTCCTCAAGAACATCGCCCTTGTATAGACCCTCTATATACTCCTTCCACCTTTCTGCTTTCCCTTCTTTGCTTAGAACTGGGTTTCCTTCAAAGCTCTTGATATTCATGCAAGTGGTTCTCTTTTCTCCAAAGGTCTCTTTAATTTTCCTGTAGGCAGTATCTATCTTACCCCTAGTGAGATAAGCCTCTACATCCTTACATTTGACCTCTCTGCTTAGCCATTTTGCACTTCCTGTCGATCTCATTTTTGAGACGTTTGTATTCCTTTTTGCCTGCTTCATTTACTGCATTTTTATGTTTTCTTCTTTCATCAATTAAATTCAATATTTCTTCTGTTACCCAAGGGTTTCTACTAGCCCTCGTCTTTGTACCGATTTGATCCTCTGCTGCCTTCACTATTTCATCCCTCAAAGCTACCCATTCTTCTTCTACTGTATTTCTTTCCCCCATTCCTGTCAATTGTTCCCTTATGCTCTCCCTGAAACTCTGTACAACCTCTGGTTTAGTCAGTTTATCCAGGTCCCATCTCCTTAAATTCCTACCTTTTTGCAGTTTCTTCTTTTTGGGTGTACAGTTTGATATATTTGCCTTAAGTTGCATTGCACCTGACGTCTCTGTCCTGACATTGTTCACATTTGTGCACCCTCCTCCTTTCTGTAGGCCTAGCTTACGTGCGACAGCATTCTGCAGTTCCTTCTTATAAGGAGAATCTGTTAATACCACGGTTTTTCCTTTTCGTCTTGTAGTCCGCCGAGTATTTTGACAGATTAGTGGGATTGGAGTGACAGCCTCGGGCGATATCTGGAAAGCTGAGTTGATCGGCGAACGTAGCTGGTTGGGAGAGTCTGGCATCCATGAACATCCAGGCTGGGTTTGCTTTCTACTTGCATCAAAATATGACGGGGCAGAACGGGACACTATCTCATTCTGCCCCGTCCCTTTCCGCCCCAAGAGCACTTTTGAGGTTAACAAATTTTATGGAGTGTAATAACTGACGTATTTAAACGCATTAAATAACTAAAGTATAACAAATGCCATGCAATTTAAGGGAATGTGTCATTGTAGGGTATACAATTAACAATTAACAGCTTACCTAGCGGTGAAATTCACCAAACGTTGGAACAACGCAAGCGGTAACGTGACGGACAATAGTTCACTTACATCTCGCACTTCAAACTAAATCAGAATGGCTGCCCTAACTTCCATTCGGAGAAATAGTTATATGTCCATACAACAGGTTACAACACTGTCCAGTCTAGAAAAGAGCAATTTCCCATTGTGCCCCGCTATCCTGTTCTGCCCCGAGTTCCCCTATACAGGTAACGCGCACTGAAGAATTTTCGCTCATTTTCAAAAAAAGTTTTCATAGGATTTTTAGGATTATTTTAGAGAATTTTTGGAAATTTATCTACAGTAACAATGTAATGAAAGGAAATGGATATAGACTGCACAATTAGCTAGTTACTTGGATGCTTCATAGATAAGTTTTTTGCTGGATTCAGTGCAATCAGAAAAAATCGACAAGAAAACCTAATGGATAGGCGACGTTGGAAAGGGATGACCGTACTGCAAGGAAAGGTCTAGAGTAGATGTTTATTCAGTTGTGGGTGTCAAATGTCTTATCAGTGTAGATAATAATAATAATGGCGTGTGACTAGGGCCCCTCGTCGGGTAGACCGCTCGCCTGGTGCAAGTCTTTCGATTTGACGCCACCTCGGCGACTTGCGCGTCGATGGGGATGAAATGATGATGATTAGGACAACACAACCCCCAGTCCCCTGAGATTTCTGCCAGATTTATGACGCGGCACCGCGTGCAGCAGGGATTGTGATGCAGATTATGAAAACTTCATTTTCACTCCCGCCCGTGACTAGGATTGTCATTTACTTTATTCATGTTAAAAAAAAAAAGAGGGTGGCCTTTACGTTGATTTTATGGTTTCCAAATTGTTTTTGCTCCCTCGATACTTTTCTTACCCGGGCCTTTTTTTTGGGGGGGGGGGGGCAGGAAGGCAGGGTAAACAAACAATCTTTATTCGTACAATTGTGCTGTCCTAGAGATAAGAAAAGTATCGAGACAGCAAAAACAATTTGGAAACCATAAAATCAACGTAAAGGCCACCCTCTTTTTTTTTTTAACATGAATAAAGTAAATGACAATCCTAGTCACGGGCGGGAGTGAAAATGAAGTTTTCATAATCTGCATCACAATCCTTGCTGCACGCGGTGTCGCATCATAAATCTGGCAAAAAGCCATATAATCTTGACCATTTCTGCCATTGTGGGCGGCATGTATTTCTCCTGCGTCGACCATTTGAAGGACCATTATCTGAGGCGGTTTCGGTGTTCACCATCGTTGTGTGTGTGTGTGTTTTTTTTTTTTTCACGTTAACATAACCCAGTCATAAGTGGCGCCAACAGGTAGGGGCCAGTTTTCTTCCCAGTGTGCTATATGCCAATATAATTGAACCGCGCAGTACTGTCTCTAGTCGTTCTGCTGCAGGAGCCTTCTCAGTTCTGGGACACCCCAGTTGTCGGGCGGATTGTGAAAAACACTTCCTAAAAAATTGGAAAAGTAAGTCCTGAAACTTCCTGGCAGATTAAAACTGTGTGCCCGACCGAGACTCGAACTCGGGACCTTTGCCTTTCGCGGGCAAGTGCTCTACCATCTGACTGCCGGCACGGTAGCTCAGCGTGTTCGGTCAGAGGGTAATGTGCCCTCTGTAATAAAAAAACTGAGTTAACAGATCAACAACGAACTTCACTGGACACTTTACGACGTCCGCCCCTAGCAGATGCAACGAACTAAAGCGAACAAAATGAAAAAAAAAAAAAAGCTACCGAAGCACGCCTCACGCCCGGTCTCACAGCTTTACTTCTGCCAGTATCTCGTCTCCTACCTTCCAAAATTTACAGAAGCTCTTCTGCGAACCCTGCAGAACTAGCACTCCTGAAAGAAAGGATATTGCGGAGACATGGCTTAGCCACAGCCTGGGGGATTTTTCCAGAATGAGATTTTCACTCTGCAGTGGAGTGTGTGCTGATATGAAACTTCCTGGCAGATTAAAACAGTGTGCCCGACCAAGACGCGAACTCGGGACCTTTGCCTTCATATCAGCGCACACTCCGCTGCAGAGTGAAAATCTCATTCTAAAGTAAGTCCTGTATTTCGTATGACTCCGTATGAGCTCGTGTTGTTCTTGTAAATACATCCAATAATCCATCAAGGACTTAATATCGTACGAATACAAATATTTCGTCGCATGTCCAGCGATCGAATTGACCGCATACGTCTTTTGTCTGGGAAAAAAAGGCTCGGACCCTTCGGATTGACAGTCTGTCGCGCTGACCACTCAGCTACTGGGGACGGACGTCAGTGTAGATGAAACGCAAGCTGGCTGATGCGCGGTGTTGCGAGTGCAGGAGAGCAGCGGTACTGACCGAGACGAGGAGCGTGGCGTTGCGGAAGCGCAGGTGCAGGCCGTGCTGCGGCAGCACGAGGCTGAGCGCGCCGTCGGAGCCGGCGGACAGCCGCATCAGCAGCGCGTCGGCCGCGTCGCGCACGTCGGCCGCGTCGCCCGCCGCCAGCCGCAGCTGCTGGCCGCTCACCGACGCCGCCTCGCCGGGGCCCAGACTCGCCACGCGGTAGTCGTCCGCGTTCACCTCCACCTCCTGCAACAGCACACGACACGTTGCTCAGCCACCAGTCCGTCTATAGAGCTGCACCGATTTCACACCAGCGACACAACACTTTTTTTTGCTTCGATACATTTACACCAGGGGCGGGCAGGAATCCTGCACGTGTGCGGTGCACTTGCAGCGTGCAGTTAAGGGACTCCGCAACGCCCTATACTTGCAATGTTAAAATAACGCTTATAAATTACATCTTTCCTCACAAAGTATTTGAGGTAGGAAGTTGAACTTTTTACAGATTATTTATTGTAATATGGGCTACAACTTAACACAGGGATTTTACAAAATTTTAGTTCAGTTATTAAAGACGATTTTTTTTAAATTGTAATGAAAATTCACAACATTTTTTTGCAATTTTTTATTTATATATTGAAAAATATACAGTTTTTTGGAAAAAAGGCTGTGTTAAATTATGCAGAAGGTACTGTGTAACATTTACTGAAAGTTTGAAACAAATATGTTTGGAAGATCCTTAGAAAACATGTAATTAGTATGAGAAAATAAAAGTTTTGGGAATCGAGCGACAAAGATTGGATTAATTTTTTAGTGCATTCCAGGTCCATAGGACGGATTATCTTCATCCTCTGCAAACTCCTCCTCCAGCTTCCTCTTGTTCCTCCTCCTGTTTACTCTTGCTTGTATTTCTAGACTCTTTACAGCCCTGTCTGCAGCCCGAAGGCTGTCAAAAGCAAGCATCACTCGTACCATGTTAGAACCTATCTTTATTCCCATATTTCTAAATACCTGGCACCTTACAATGTTGCCATCATTGAAAGTCGCAACAGCTTCATACACACCAAAGTGAAGTGTTTCTATTCCAACAAATACAGTCTTGGGGATTCTCGACCATATAACGCTATTTACACTTTCATTGGCGTTTTGAGTTTTTCCGTGAATACACTTTTTCAACAGTTCAGGTGCTGCTAAGTCTCTGAAAATAGGTTTTATCACCTCCATTATTGCATGAGGCAGACTATGCTTATGAGTGTACACTTCACCAGTTAGCAATCCTTTGTTATATTTACACCAACTGTCTTCTTCTTTGGGACACAAGCTATGTTGGGGATTTTCATCGGTTGAAGAAGTATGAAAAAAAAGAGCCCAAACAGCCTTCTTCATTTCGTCGACACTTTGTGTATTTTGCCTAATAGCCATTCCATAATAGTTCTGTATTTTGTCAATTACACTGTCAGTTAACCTTCCCTTCCCATCCAACCCTTTACCATCACTGAGTTTTTGTTTTTTGTACGAAGCTTTCAGTCGCCGAAGTCCTGTTCCCATTCGCTTCTGTACGTGTCCAATACACTCAAATTTCTGCACTACAACATCATCACCATAGGGCTTCACTCCTTGAACATGTTTGAAACTTTTAGAATCACCGTCACCAAGGTAATTAACATATCGCACAGCGCCACAGTGGGTCACGCCCATGTAGAACACACTTCAAAAAAAATTTAAAAATAGTTGTAGTCTTCGAAATTGAATAAATTATATATCTATTAAAAGGTAATAGTCTGCAGATTCAGAAAACGCAAAAAAGTAAAAATTGAACTTTTCATGATTTTGAGCCTTTCCGGAGCCCCTTAACAGTCGTTCTGCATGCACACAGGGGCAAGCTGGCCACCCGCTTATCTCCCCTCCCCGCCATACCTTCTGTCCGCTCCTTCTCCTGCAATGAGTTTTGTTTCCTAGCTTGCTTTATTGAATGAAGGAAGAAGATTAGTAGGAGTGCTTGAAAGATATCGTGGTTTGAAAGAGTACCTATTACCTACGATACGTTTTATTTAATTATCACAGATGGAGTGGAACAAAATTTCTACATACAGACAAACGCAAACAGTTACTTAAATTTTCATCACTGATGTTTCCTCTTAACCGACACTTACTAATTCAGCAAATGGTTTGCCAGCTCTCGCTATATTAAGCGTAATCTTATAACTTGCACGTACCGCTGGGCTATTATTGTTGTGGTTCTGAAAAATTGGAAACATTGCTCCATAAAATGTTAAATCAGTTAGATGAGAGACATGACGAAAGGAGGTCGCAGATCTCTCGTGACCACAGCAACTACGACAGATTCATCTAGTATCGTCAGATCGCTCTTCTGAAGCTCAGTCAATTTCCCCATCCGCTCAGAATCCGACAATAAATTGTACTCGTCCTTGTGAAATTTGTTATAATGGCCTTCAATACTAAACTTCGGCTGACCAGCGAGAATACTGCCACATATTAAACATTTCGAATTTTCACGTTTTTGCACAAAAAAAAATGGTTCTCCCATTACTTTTTAAAAGATAGCAAATCTCCGCTTCTCCGTTTCCTTGTTTCACTCTGCATTTTCCGGTTCTTGAAATACAACGTTCACTACGTAGTGGTCGCTACGCATCGACGTCCGCAGCTTAAAGTTACGTTGTGCAAGACGCGACAGTTGGCTGCGACTGCGACGCTGCCCCCTCCTCTTTTCCCATCCTGGCAGACGGCGACACGGCCGCAAGACGACTGGAGTCGTCGCCGTTTCCCAAGCTGCGGTCGGCGGCGGCGGATTCAAATACATAAGAAAAATAAGAATTCCGATTTTCTTGCTGTAAAAAATACTGTATGTTAATGCAACAAAGTTACATCGGCTCCCAGAGTTAGTTTTTCGATACAGATTCTCCTTTTACTTTAAAAAATTGAAAAGTATCTCTTCCGGATTTGCGTGTTTTTTTCGCTGTATATTACTTCTCTATCAATTGTGAGGAAAGTAAAAGGCACAAAAAATTGATCTTCGCGTATCTTACAGTTTCACATCACAGCTTGATAATGAGGTGTCTATTTTTCCGATATTCGTCACAGTTATCCCAATATTTAATTTACAAGTAACCTACTGCATAAAATTTGAATTGTGTACAGTGAAAAATGTGGTCGCTGGCTACTTTACGTATGGTTTACGTTAGGTCATACATCGTTGCCGATGAAAAGAAGCTAACATATTGAAATTATTTTTAAAGTTGAGATCAGAATGATATCGAACTCCGTTACCGAGATTTGGGCTCATATATCTCCGGGAGCGTCGCGACTAGCCGCCAGTTCTATCGACGCGCAACGAGAATCGTGTGGTCATCACACGATAGAGAATGCATTTGTTTTGTTTCGCTGACACATTTGGACCTAATGAAACCATTTTATGTCATATTTCTCCGGTATGAGTTACTAATATTTCTCCATATGCTCTTGACAATTTCATTTAAAATGCCACGAAATGTAGGTTTCTTAAACCCAAGTGATCAAGCAGAACCCATTTTCGTGGTTTTGCTGAGGCATCTGAACCTGTTCCAAGCTTTCTTTCTCGTTTATTTCTCTGATACGAGTCCCGAATATTCCTCCATCTGTTTTTGCACATTTCACCTAAAATTCCAATGAAAGATAAGTTTATTAACAATAAGTGCACGCTTGCGTCATTGCATTGTTTCAAGTTCTTGACAACAAGATAGCGTTACACCTTAAACATCTCTAGAATTTTCATTCTGAACGTCTACAGTATACACTGGCAGAAATGTGGAAGAAATAATGTCCGTGCTTGTTCACAAAATTTCCCCAAATTATACTTGTCAGTTTCTCCCGTGCAGAAACTTTTGGAACAAGCTAAGGCAACTTTCATAGCCAACTGAGTCTTTATTCCCATCCAAATGAACTTCCATATTCTTATATTCTGACAGCATACATCGTTATGGATGACATGAACATTTAATCTTGCCAAGCTGCACTCAAAAGATGACTCCAGGATTTACAAAAGACGAATTTCAATTGTGAACTGTGTCAGACCAGAAGGGCCTTGTAAAACAGTAGTGCACTTTTGGCACAAGTTTTTTGAGCACCATCTTCCACCAATGAATTGAAGCGAATGTGACAAATTACTTATTGCAGCATACTGTTTGCGCAATCTGTTGAGAAACGCCTTCCTCAAAAACGAGCATCTATTGATTACAGAAAGCTGTACAACAATCTGGTGGTGGTTTTTCACAACTAGAAGGTATCATCAAGACACCAATCTACCGTTTACTTTCAAAGTGAAGGTATTGTAAAATGTAACTTTCTCGTTGTACTTTAGATTGTTCATTTTATAATGTACTTGCCGTTTTCAATTTTTATCGTCACAAAAAAGAGTAATGCGAAAATTGACCTTCAAGTTCATTTTCATCATTCTAATTCTACATCTGCATGGATTATACTGATTTTCATAACAGGCCTGAAAAATTTGCATTAATGGGAAAATATTATATATTTCACTCACCTGCCAGTTTCAACTGTGCACCAATTTCTTCGCAAATTCTGTCTCTGAACATAGTGTCTCTATATTTAGGGTTCTTCAAATCGTAAAGGCAAGGATGTCGCGAGACCAGCTCACAGAGCATCACATCCTGTTGGTGGCTCATTTCAGTTTTCCTTGACTGGCTCGACATCTTTCTGGCAGCCGTACGTCTTTGTGTCGTGCGACTCCCGTCGCAACACTGCTCACTGGTGCAGTGCTGCGGCAGCTGCCGCAGCAGTCGAGCGTCGCATCCCAAACTCGAACTGCGCATGCGCCAGCAAGCAACTTCTGACGTCACGTAGCGACCCGTCGCAGTCGCTAGTGTGCGTCGCATCTTGGACAACGTACCTTAAGGTACTTTTCAATTTTTTAAAGTAAAAGGAGAATCTGTATCGAAAAACTAACTCTGGGAGCCGATGTAACTTTGTTGCATTAACATACAGTATTTTTTACAGCAAGAAAATCGGAATTCTTATTTTTCTTATGTATTTGAATCCTTAAAGGCGACGAAGTGCTACCGACATACTATGCAAGTTCGCTCAACTGATGTGCTGTGATAGCTAGCACTGAAGAAACTCGCGCTTCGAAGACGCCACAGCGTCACCTGCCACCACTTCGTGGGAAACGGGAAATTAATTAGGCGTCCTTCCTCATCCGTAAAATCAAATATATTTTAGTTATTCTTTCTTAAATGAAATGCGCAGAAAATCATTCACCAGAAGTGAATAACTTTTTAGTAACACCAGATGATATTAACAGCTTGTCGGCGCGAGTCAGCCGTGCGCTCAACGGCGTCATATCGCAGACCGCGCGGCTTCTTGCGCTATCAGTTCGAAACTTTCCCTGGGCATGGATTTTTTATTTATTTATTTATTTATTTATTGTTCCGTGGGACCAAATTAAGGAGAAGTCTCCATGGTCATGGAACGAGTCAATACATGAAATTATAACACGATATTTGAAACAGATAAAATGAAATATAAAAAAAACATATTCAGGTGACAAGTCGTAAATTTAAATAAAGAAAATCAACAATGTAACACTGGAATTTGCTTAATTTTTTAGCTCTTCCAGGAGCTCCTCGACAGAATAGAAGGAGTGAGCCATGAGGAAACTCTTCAGTTTAGACTTAAAAGTGTTTGGGGTACTGCTAAGATTTTTGAGTTCTTGTGGTAGCTTATTGAAAATGGATGCAGCAGAATACTGCACTCCTTTCTGCACAAGAGTCAAGGAAGTGCATTCTACACGCAGATTTGATTTCTGCCTAGTATTAGCTGAGTGAAAGCTGCTAACTCTTGGGAATAGGCAAATATTGCTAACAACAAACGATATTAAAGAAAATATATACTGTGAGGGCAATGTCAGAATTCCCGGACTATTGAATAGGGGTCGACAAGAGGTTCTCGAACTTACACCACATATAGCTCGAACAGCCCGTTTTTGAGCCAAAAATACCCTTTTTGAATCAGAAGAATTTCCTCAAAAAATAATACCATACGACATAAGCGTATGGAAATATGCGAAGTAGACTACTTTTCGTGTTGAAGTGTCACTTATTTCAGATACTGTTCTAATGGTAAATAAAGCAGCATTTAGTTTCTGAACAAGATCCTGAACATGGGCTTTCCACAACAGCTTACTATCTATCCGAACTCCTAGGAACTTGAACTGTTCCGTCTCGCTTATAATATGCCCATTCTGTCTGATCAAAATATCGGTTCTTGTTGAATTGTGTGTTAGAAACTGTAAAAACTGAATCTTACTGTGATTTAGCATCAAATTATTTTCCACAAGCCACGAACTTATTTCATGAACTACGTTATTTGATACTGTTTCAATATTACACACAAGATCCTTCACTATCAAGCTGGTGTCATCAGCAAACAGAAATATTTTTGAATCACCTGTAATACTAGAAGGCATATCATTTATATAAATAAGAAACAGCAGTGGCCCCAGCATCGACCCTTGGGGAACGCCCTACTTAACAGTGCCCCACTGGGACTGAACATCACTACCACTCTCAATATTGCGGAGAATTACCTTCTGCTTTCTGTTCTTAAGGTAAGAGACGAACCAATTGTAAGCTACTCCCCTTACTCCATAATGGTCCAACTTCTGCAGTAACATTTTGTGGTCAACACAGTCAAAAGCCTTCGTTAAATCAAAGAAAACACCTACCGTTCGCAACCTTTTATTTAATCCGTCCAAAACCTCACAGAGAAAAGAGAATATAGCATTTTCAGTTGTTAAACCATTTCTAAAACCAAACTGAACATTTGACAGCAAATTATGTGAATTTAAATGCTCCAGTAACCTTGCATATACAACCTTCTCGATAACTTTAGCAAACACCGATGGCATAGAAATTGGTCTATAATTGTCAACATTTTCCCTGTCTCCCTTTTTATAAAGTGGCTTCACTACCGAGTACTTTAATCGGTCAGGAAACCGACCACTCCTAGGTTAGGTAGATTTAAGTAGTTCTGGATCTATGGGACTGATGACCTAAGCAGTTTGGTGGCATAGCTGTTAGAGCCATTTTTTGACTTTTGGGGTAAATTTTCTTTACATAAACGGCCGTATGTTTAGATTGCGTTAACATAGCTCAGTTTTTTCACCACCAAGGGACCGTATACCGCAGGACGTGTGATACATTTCCGCTTATTATGTCCACCCGTACTCGAGGTAGACGGGTTTTAAGGGTTGGATAGACAGATAGACGGTCAAGAAAATGAGACTAGTAGGGTTCCATTTTTACCGATTTACGTGACGAAATTCTAACAACGAAAATAGCTACCACAGTTACTGAAGATGAGGGCCGCATAAGTATTTCTCCTACTCCTTATTCGAAACGTCCCAGTTGCAGTCGATACAGCAGCATATTAATCGTAGTTACGTTTCCGATCCAAATCACGTTTACAGGAATGCAAATAAAATCCATTTGTGTACAATAGATCCCACTATCAATGCCACCGCGTTTTAGATGTGCGAGCATTCCCATTGCTAGCTACCTTAAGGAACACTTCGGCTAATGATCGTTTTCTGGCTGTGGCTCGTCTAATGGAGAATTCGAAACATTGTAGAATACGTTTGGCAGCTACGTCGCCGTTTATTTCCTGGTGTGGTGCAGAATTATCCTACTAAATTTAATCGCTAATAACAGTTTTTTGTTATATCGATAAACTTCCCGAGGGCTGTTTGCCTCGGTTGTCTGTTAGCGTAGTGAAAGATGTTTGCTACTGCAAGGGAGGTCTTGTTTGTTATTGGTTCTAATCTCGATGGAGGCAGATAAAAAATCAGTAAAGGAATTTTAAGAAATTCTCGCGCCCCCAATACGTTTTATTGCTACCTTTATTCTGTACCGGCGCCCTGTGGATGTCGATATGAAACTCTTGTAGAATTTCATACTTGTTACTGCCTACTTTTTCCGCTTCTGTCAATAATTGAATTGACTTAAGCGTGGCACTGAATGATTTTTAACTGAATTTCGTTATGAATCTTCACGCATTTCTAAATTTGCACTCTTTCATGGTAGGTCAGCAACAGTAATTCAGTATGACTGGTCTGAACGTTGACACAGACCATTTCGCGGCCGAATGCTAATAATATCTTACTAATTCGTAACGATCTGGGGTACTTTGTCTTACTGAAACAGTTATGTTACCTCGATAAGCTGAAATTCATTTTTATTAGTACAGTTTATACTAATTAGCGTGTCTTCTTTCATTTATATCTCATATATAGGTGTTGTGGTCAAGACACTAATCAGCATTAATATAGTCTTACACATTACTGAAAACAGTCTGACAAATTTCGGATAGTTTTTCAGTTTCACGCCTGTGCATAGCATGTTGGTAGCAATTCGTCGCCTTGCCTGTTATGCTATGTAGCAGACTTTAAGCTGTGCAGCTCAGCATAACGAAAAGGCGAGGGGTCTCGCTCGGTTTGTCCACGACTGTACATGTGCTGACAAACAAATGTTTACAATTTCATGAATATCGCACAATTAATCACGAGAAAGAGCTTCTCAAACTGAGTAAGTCAACAAAGCGATGGTCCATCTATGACTATTATGAAAACACTTACTCGGCTTGGCATTGGATGACAGAGTTTTTGCCTGTCCTCCTGAGGGATATCGTTACCAATTCTGTCCAATTGGCGCGCTACATTGTCAAAATCCCGAGCTGGTTCGAGGGCCCTGCTCATAATGCTCCAAACTTTTTCAATTGGCAAGAGATCTGGCGACATCGCTGGCCAAGGTAGGGTTTGGCAAGCACCAAGACATGCAATAGAAAGCCTCGCCGTCTGCGGGTGGTCATGAACTTGCTGAAATGTAGACCCTACTGCTTGTGTTCACGCTTGCCAAACCCTACATTGGCCAGCAAATTCGCCGGACCTCTCCCCAGTTGAGAATGTTTGGAACATGATGGGCAGAGCACTCCAACAAGCTCCGGATTTTGACGATCTAATGCGCGAATTGGGCAGAACTTGACACGATATCGCTCAGGAGGACACATCTCGCAACTCTGTTAATCAATGCCAACCCGAAAAAAGGTATTCAAATGTGTGTTAAATCTTATGGGACTTAACTGATAAGGTCATCAGTCCCTAAGCTTACACACTATTTAACCTCAATTATCCTAAGGACAAACACACACACCCACGCCCGATGGAGGACTCGAACCTCCGCCGGGACCAGCCGCACAGTCCATGACTGCAGCGCCTGAGACCGCTCGGCTAACCCCGCGCGGCAGTGCCAACCCGAATAACTGCTTGCATAAGGGCCAAAAGGGGGACCAACTCATTGTTGAACTGCTCAGTTTGCAATGCTCTTCCTCTTGTATAAAGCGTCCATTTTTTTTCTAAAACTGTACGTTTTTTGTCTTAGATGTACATTGGTTCAAATGGTTCAAATGGCTCTGAGCACTATGGGACTCAACTGCTGTGGTCATAAGTCCCCTAGAACTTAGAACTACTTAAACCTAACTAACCTAAGGACAGCACACAACACCCAGCCATCATGAGGCAGAGAAAATCCCTGACCCCGCCGGGAATCGAACCCGGGAACCCGGGCGTGGGAAGCGAGAATGCTACCGCACGACCACGAGATGCGGGCGATGTACATTGGAAGAAGAACATTCATACAAGAGTTTCGCCGTTTTTATGACTGCTGCTCAAGCATACTGTCGTTACGACGTAAATTTTGTGATGGAACGGGGCGTGCAAATGAGGAAACAGACAGTTTGGCGTCAGGTGCTGTGGATGCACTGGAAAATAACGTGACGATCTCGGAGTGGAAAGCAGCCAGCCAGGCTTGCCAGGGCTTCGAAGAGATACGATAGCCCTTTGTGAAAGATCAGTCTTGCGTGGCTAAATGGCTCTGAGCACTATAGGACCTAACTTCTGAGGTCATCAGTCCCCTAGAACTTAGAACTACTTAAACCTAACTAACCTAAGGACATCACACACATCCATGCCCGAGGCAGGATTCGAACCTGCGACCGTAGCGGTCGCACAGTTCCAGGTTGTAACGCCTAGAAACGCTCGGCCACCCCGGCCAGCTGCGTGCCTAAAAAACACTGAAGTCTGCCAAAAACAGAGTCGATGAATAATAGCCTAACATTTAAATTGTGTCTGTTCTATTTACTATTAAACTAAATCCTAAATTTGCACACCAACTTGTTGCAGGGAATCACTTGGCACAGTGAAGTGGAATGCGTCGGAGAATATCACTCTATACCATTGTTGCTGACAAAAGGTAACATTCCCCCCACACCAACAAACTCTTCCTCCCGACGATGGCGTGGCTAGAGTAAACTGGCTTACGAGCACACAAACCAGCCTGATTTGATCTCCTTGAAACGGTTCTAGCAGAGACATGTGTACCGGTAGCGACTGCAGGTCTGGAGCGGTGTGCCAGGTCTACGTATCAATCCTCTTGCGGTGTGGTGGTCCGTCTATGACCCGAGAAATCTGATGTAGCTGAACATGCTTTCGAAAACGGACACCGGATAAAATTTGATGAAACATCGGTCGTGGCTCGCGCAAACTGCTTGTGGGAGTGTGTAATTAAAGAAACCATTTAAATAAAAATCACCAACGACACCCTAAATAGAGACGGTGGCATCCAGCTCAGCACGGCGTGAGATCCAGCGATCGCCGGTTCAAGCGGGCGCAACGAACGCCGAGTCAACATATGCCCGTATACGGCGATGCGGCAGGCACCAGTGACGTCACATCCGGCAGGTAATGTATGTAAGGGGCACACCAGCAGCCCACTGACAGTCATACCACTTGACAATGGACAAGGAGTACTTGGACGAAAGCTCGTGTAATTTTAATTATTTGGCGCCGTTGGAAACCTGAGAACCTTTTATTCAACTTTCGTTGTCCGTCACCGTTGCCGAATGGTCAGCGTAGATGGTTGCCGTGCGGAGGACTGGCCGCGATTCTCGGGGCTGCCAAGGATTTTTTCATTGGTGGGAAGACTATTACGAGGAGCACTCAGCATCCTGATACCAACTGAGTAGCTACCTCATAGAGTAGTAATGGGTCCACAGCCTGGGAAGCCTGTAAAACGGCCGGGAGAGTTGTGTTCTCCCTACATGCCCCTCAACACCGCATCCTCATGGCAGAGTATGACACGGCGGCCGGTAGATATCCTTGGGCCTTCACGGCTGGACTGGGAGCTCGTTTAAGTATCCTTAATTGAATGCTGAACTACACTTCAAAGCGACACAGATACGTGTCACTGTTTTTCAACATAGTCATCACGTCTTTGTAAGCAACGATTGGAACGACTTACAAATCGCTCAGTTCCTCGACGACAGAAATCCGCTCCTTGGTGATGAAGCCATTCCAGAGCCGCTGTGTGTACATCCTAATCGTTGGAAAGTCCCTTTCCTACCAGATGTTGTTCAAGCTAGCTGGAGAGATGGGACTCGTATGGTGCAGGATCTTCCTTTTTTTCTTCCCGATCACATCTGGGCAGCCTTGATCGATTTGTTGACGCCATTTCATTAGGGCGGCACGCAGTATGGCATTTGGTCCAGAATTTCAAGGTGAATCTGTATGCATTTTATCAGTTTTATCCACAAGATTCCTGCTGTATTTGGTACCTCATCTTTGGAGTACGTACGATATTACACACACAGGCACTGCTTATCCGCCGGCACCAGCCAAGCGACTTTCAAGTGAAATGTATCACTTGTATGGAAACATACATAATAGGTGTACGAGTCCAGGTTGTAAACGCACGGTTGACGACATATTGCCCTTATTGGGCAATGGTCTGAGCGTCGGACGGCACGTTTAACTTACTTACGTAACAACCCAGTAAGATTTAAAATAAACGCAGTTTCCATATAGTGTAGATGGAGTACAGTGGACCTGTGGAGGAAATTGCGACTCTGTCTGACCAATTCTAGAATATTATTCCAGCGTTTGGTGTTCTTATCAAGTAGGTACGACAACAGACAAACAACGAATTCACAGACACGTTGTTGTTGTCTTAACAGGTCAGGACAGCCTATATGAAACTGTAATAGAGATAATTGGGGAACTTAAATGGGAATCTTTGGAAGGGAGGCGACGTAATCTGCGAAACGCTATAGGCATATTTACAGACCCTGCATTCGATGGAAAAAGTGTGGCCTTTATATCTCGCGTAAGCATCACGAAAATAAAATAAGAGTGATCAGGGAAAGAATATACACATTAACACACTCATTATTTCCCTAGAGAATCAAATACGGCAGATCATCACCAGCACTGATTACTATGTACCCTCAGCTATGACCTGTACAGTAGTATATGGGGTAACTTTGTGGTTTCAGAAGAGACATATAGAAAATAGACAAAAATAAGTGGACAGAGCATGTCTCTAAGTTTTTAACTCACATTACAGTTGCTTATTATGGACACCGTTTGTGGTGTATCAAAAGCCAACACGTGTGTGTAATTCACTGAAGTCACTGACACGAGCTGCTTGGGAAAGTGCGACACAGCCTGCTCGGGGAATTTGTTCATTGGGTTGTCTACCTGCAGGCACCAACTAATAGGATGCGACAATACGGAGTGGATGATGTTTCCACATGCTATGCCACACCTGTCCCCTAGTGCAACTGCGTCGCAGCGAATATTACGAATCGAAACTTGGGGAGATACTTTGTCCATTGATACGTCTCGTTTTTTCGGGATGTCTTGCAGTCGTCTCCTGCAACGCTGGAGGTACTTACAGGGTGGCACTTATCGAACTGTATGAAATAAAACGTAAGTTAGTTACAAACTACGGCGTGCACGCACTTTATTCAATATGTAAACGTCACTACAGATACTCGGGTTTGGATTATGACATGTTCAATACACCTGCTGTCACTGGCGATGATGTGGCACAGACGAATAAAAATGTTCAAATGTGTGTGAATTCCTAAGGGACCAAACTGCTTAGGTCATCGGTCCCTAGACTTAAACACTACTTAAACAGACTTAAACCAACTTATGCTAAGAACAACACACACACACCCATGCCCGAGGGAAGACTCGAACCTCCGGCGGGAGGAGCCACCTCAAACCACGCGGCCAATTCGCGCGGCAGACGAATAGAGAAATTCTGCGTGACTCGCTGAAGTGTCAAAACATCGATGCTGTCGTGACCTCCTGAATGGTTGTTTTTAGCTCATCAATGGTTTTGTGGTTATTGCTGTACACCTTGTCTTGTATATAGGCCCATAAAAAGGAGTCGCATGTTTTCAGATCCGGCGAACATGGATGTCAATCGAGGCCAGTGGCATCTGGGTGTCCCAGAGCCATAATGCGATCCCCAGAGTGCTCCTCCAGGACCTCAACCATCTCCTGTTTCGATGGAGTCGAGCTCCGTCTTGCATGAACCACATTTGTCGAAATCAGGGTCACATCCAAAACCTTCATGTATAGTTTGGTAGTCACCGTGCCATCAAGGAAGATTGCACCGATTATTATGTGACTGAACATTGCACACCACACAGTCACCCTCAAACAATACCACCACTTGCAAAGTAGGTTAGAAATCAGATTAATAATGTTGCTCACGCAGCATATGTTCGCTTTATCGGGCAACAACAAAGTTATTGACTGTGGATGGTATCGTCACAATGCAAATAATGAAGTCACTGTAAAAAGTCATTAATTTTGGCACTTATCTTGAATGGATTCCCACGTAGATTTCGTCGAAGTTGTTAAGGCACATCTTGTTGATTCTAGGGTGATTCCACTTTGACTGCTAGAAGGTCGAAATCTGTATTTTAGCAATATTTCAAGACCTAACAAATGCGTTTTTCAGGAAATTCTTAATGATCAAACAATCCCAGATCAGAACAATGGTATGGTAGAAATAATTTCTGACTTGGTGTTCACGATCCACATTTTCATTAAACTTCTTGTAAATTCACATATACTTCTTCTTAATTGTCACATCATCAAGAAAACAGTTTTGTGTCAATCTTCATATATTTAATTTCCACTTTAACCAAAGACAAGACTTGATTGTTCTTTTACAAAGCGAAATAACAACTTAACTTCTGCAAAGTGAAACAAAGACTGCTCTGTGCGCATTCGCGCCAAAACGCTTACAAGTAAGTCAAAGATTATGACAGTCTCACAGAAATGAACACACAGAAGAACCATATCACTGTAATATATCGATACATCGGAGTACCTATACATTAATAAAACCAAATGTGAATATTGTCACAAAAACATGTCCGTTACTTCGCAGAAAAGTAGTACGATATTAGTGGTATCGAGAACTGGGGTTGGAGTGCCGTAATGGTCACGTAAATAAAGAACCATTACAACCCGTTGAGAGTGAAGAGATTTCTCGATCGCGAAATGCGGATTCTCAGTCCCCAATGCGCCAATTTTTCTTATTGGCGAACCCATCCAAATAAGAGTGAGCTTCGTCGCTAAACCAAAAAATAACACGCATACTAATCCCCACCATGCCCCGCGGCCAATCTAGCAATTTGAACGTCCTAACGCAATCCGTTCAGAAGTTATGACTATTTTATTTCATATACACTCCTGGAAATGGAAAAAAGAACACATTGACACCGGTGTGTCAGACCCACCATACTTGCTCCGGACACTGCGAGAGGGCTGTACAAGCAATGATCACACGCACGGCACAGCGGACACACCAGGAACCGCGGTGTTGGCCGTCGAATGGCGCTAGCTGCGCAGCATTTGTGCACCGCCGCCGTCAGTGTCAGCCAGTTTTCCGTGGCATACGGAGCTCCATCGCAGTCTTTAACACTGGTAGCATGCCGCGACAGCGTGGACGTGAACCGTATGTGCAGTTGACGGACTTTGAGCAAGGGCGTATAGTGGGCATGCGGGAGGCCGGGTGGACGTACCGCCGAATTGCTCAACACGTGGGGCGTGAGGTCTCCACAGTACATCGATGTTGTCGCCAGTGGTCGGCGGAAGGTGCACGTGCCCGTCGACCTGGGACCGGACCGCAGCGACGCACGGATGCACGCCAAGACCGTAGGATCCTACGCAGTGCCGTAGGGGACCGCACCGCCACTTCCCAGCAAATTAGGGACACTGTTGCTCCTGGGGTATCGGCGAGGACCATTCGCAACCGTCTCCATGAAGCTGGGCTACGGTCCCGCACACCGTTAGGCCGTCTTCCGCTCACGCCCCAACATCGTGCAGCCCGCCTCCAGTGGTGTCGCGACAGGCGTGAATGGAGGGACGAATGGAGACGTGTCGTCTTCAGCGATGAGAGTCGCTTCTGCCTTGTTGCCAATGATGGTCGTATGCGTGTTTGGCGCCGTGCAGGTGAGCGCCACAATCAGGACTGCATACGACCAAGGCACACAGGGCCAACACCCGGCATCATGGTGTGGGGAGCGATCTCCTATACTGGCCGTACACCACTGGTGATCGTCGAGGGGACACTGTATAGTGCACGGTACATCCAAACCGTCATCGAACCCATCGTTCTACCATTCCTAGATCGGCAAGGGAACTTGCTGTTCCAACAGGACAATGCACGTCCGCATGTATCCCGTGCCACCCAACGTGCTCTAGAAGGTGTAAGTCAACTACCCTGGCCAGCAAGATCTCCGGATCTGTCCCCCATTGGGCATGTTTGGGACTGGATGAAGCGTCGTCTCACGCGGTCTGCACGTCCAGCACGAACGCTGGTCCAACTGAGGCGCCAGGTGGAAATGGCATGGCAAGCCGTTCCACAGGACTACATCCAGCATCTCTACGATCGTCTCCATGGGAGAATAGCAGCCTGCATTGCTGCGAAAGGTGGATATACACTGTACTAGTGCCGACATTGTGCATGCTCTGTTGCCTGTGTCTATGTGCCTGTGGTTCTGTCAGTGTGATCATGTGATGTATCTGACCCCAGGAATGTGTCAATAAAGTTTCCCCTTCCTGGGACAATGAATTCACGGTGTTCTTATTTCAATTTCCAGGTGTGTAGTTCAATAATTGTCCTATATGAATGAGCCTGTGTGTGTAGATGCAGAATTGGTGGTGTGTATACATACAAGGCTGGAGACGGTGGGCTGTCGCACGAGCACGGCCACGCCGCTGCGGCCCGAGCAGTCCTTGGTGAGCAGGTGCCAGTCGCTCCCCAGCACGTACTCGAACTCCACGCCGTCGAACGTGTGGAACACCTGTCCGCTGACGCCGCAGTACGCTGTAACACACAAGTCACCTCCAGTCAACTTAACTACGGTGCAATAAGACAAGCTCAAAGTAAATCTGCCCACTAAACTGTCTGGGTAAGTGGAACACTAACCACAACATCACCATTTGGTCTCTAGTGATCACGAAGAATAACTCGCTTACAACAACACCTAGGTAAGTCTGTCAAAAGTGACATAATTAAAGTCAAAGTGAAACGTTCCCTTTGAACAATTTATACAAGACTGTGCTTAAACTGACACACAATGTTTTTAGCGCAACGCAATCTGACTATCAAAGATCCCTGCAAAAGAATGGCCCTGAGTAACATTAAACTATACCTTTCAGAAATCACTTACCTCACAAAAATCTTCGTTACTCTAACTACTGCAATACAGCGACCGCCACTACTGCCAGATAAATAAAAGATTCAAACTACGGAAGGCACTAAGTACTGATAGGGATAGTTAGCAAATGAAAGATTTTAATAGAGAACAAACAATGTATTTACCTTAATATCATCACAAGTCATAATATATGTAATTTCAAAACTCCGCCATCTCTCTCCTCACATCCACCACTGCTGGCGGCTCACCTCTAACTGCGCAACGCTACGCGCTGTTCACATCCAGCTGCCGCTGCCCAACACTACAATGGCAGACAACAATGCAAACTAACCACAGACTGCACACAGCACAGCCAGTGATTTTCATACCGAGCGCTACGTGACGTTGCCGATAATAAAACATAAACAGCCTGTGATGATATTAGTAGTGGCGCTCGCTGTATTGCAGTAGTTCGAGTAACGAAGATTTTTGTGAGATAAGTGATTTCTGAAAGGTATAGTTTAATGTTACTCAGGGCCATTCTTTTGCAGGGATCTTTGATAGTCAGATTGCGTTGCGCTAAATAATATTGTGTGTCAGGTTAAGCACAGTCGTGTATAAATTGTTCAAAGGGGACGTTTCAAAAGGTCAGAGTCATATAGAAAGAACCTTGCATAACTACTACTTATTAGTCACAATGTTTTGTATCTTACCACCAGAAGCAACATTTGACCCTTTTCCTATCTTTGGGATGTACGTGTCCCACGATAGCTTATCAGAGAACAAGTGGGAATTTTCTGCACACATATATTGGTGAAGTGAAGCTTGCTAATGGTTTGCAGAACTCTTATAGTTGTAGCATACACTTATAGCTTGTGTTGTCTTCAAGTTTCACTGTTAACGCTCTGCTCTGCTCCACTCTGTACTTTCGCATATCATTAGTTAGCGCCTTCCCATAGGCAACCCAATTAACAGACTTGCAAAGCGGCTTGCTGTCGCACCTTCCCGGGCAATTAGGGCCAATGAATTTGCATGCGCGTATTGACATTACCCGCATCGCAAATAGAGCCCACATTGAATACCTGAAATGTGTGCTAAAAAGTTGGAGAAACGCTCTATCCACTGCTAAGTGTCTGTTTTCTGTGTATCTTTGGTTTTGGCAAGGAGGATCAGGTTGTTATAGTAGGTTGAGCAGGAAACAGCCTGGCTAATAACAGCATTAGTGGTGACCTGGAAAAAACAGGAGTAGCAACTACACACACAAATGTGCGTTTCGTGGAGGTTCTGCAGCGCCATAACCAGCCCTGGGTTAATACTGCTGTGAACCGTGTTAACTTTGAGTTGAGCAGGTTACTGCTGATTGAAATGAATTCTCATATGAGTGCAGTGCCTGCTGCTACAATTGGGAGATAGGGTTATACTAGACATGGCCAGCACCTGAACAAGAGAGGGAAAGATAGGTTGGCTGAACTTCTTGTAGGAAATGTATGGGGGGCACCATCACACAATGCAAGATCCCTGTGGTTACTGGTGTCAGAGGATCACCTTTTATAGGTTAGAACCAAGCTTCAGGCACCCTGTTTTGAAAGAAGTCACTATAAAAGAAGAACCCCACAAGAATGCACAGAAAAGTAAGGTTAGTTTATTCCACCAAAATATTAGAGGATTGAGTAATAAGGTAGAAGAGCTTCTTGCCTGCTTGCAAAATTTAGAGGAAAAGATAGGCATCATGTGCCTGCCCGAGCACCACATAACCACAAGGTTAGATAAGTTACATATAAAAGATTACAGTCTAGCAGCCTACTCATGCAGAACTAATATGGAAAAAGGAGTTGTTGCATATGTTAAGACAGAACACAAGTTCAAAAGCACTGATACAAGTAGGTTTTGTAGTGGTCAGCACACAGAAGTGTGTGCTTGTGAAGTGATGCTGAAAAACAGTCACTTTTAATTGTAACAGTATATACATCCCCACTGGGAAATTTTGAATTATTTATGGGGAACCTGGATTCTTTACTGTGCTGTCTGTCATACATCAGCAAGCAGTCAATAGTCTGTGGTGACTTCAATGTAGATTTTCTATAGGATTCTGATAGGAAAAATAATCTGGAAACTTTATTTGTATTCTACAATTTGCTCTCAGTAGTTAACTTCCCAACGCGGGTGGATAAAGACAGTAGGTCCCTAGTTGATAATGTTTTCTTTCATGAGGCACAAAGCAAGAAAATAACTGTTTACCCAGTAACAAATGCTCTCTTTGATCATGATGCACAGTTAGACAGGATCAATGATGTAGTGCATTACAGTGCGACAAGTCACTGCAAGCAAATGTATTTAATAGTCATTTCTTAAACATAGGAGAAAGCATAGGGACCAACAGTTCAAGAGGAAGATCACAGCAATATATTGAAGAAGTAACTCTCATAATTTTACATCATATGAATGGTCCACCAACTTCTACTTCTGAAATTAAGAGGGTCATACATTGCCTCAAGAATAAAAGCTCTTCTGGTTTTGATATTGTTTCCAATAGAGTACTAAAGATTTGTTCCCATATAATAAGTCCATTATGGTACGAAATATGTAATGCATCAAAAACTCAAGGCATTTTACCAGAGAGACTAAAATATGCCGTTGTTAAACCCCTCTTTAAGAGGAGTGATAAAAGAGACGTCAGCAACTATCGACCTGTTTCACTGCTGACATCATTTTCCAAATTTTTTGACAAGGGGATGTATTCTAGAATAGTATCTACCTTGCCAACAATAATATCCTTCGCCACACACCGTCAGGTGTCTTGTGGAGTATGGATGTAGATATCACAGTTTGGGTTTCAGAAGGATTGCTCTACTGAGAATGCCATTTACATTTTCACACACCAGATATTACAAGCGTTAAATAACAAAATAGCACCGGTAGGTATTTTCTGTGACCTATTCAAGGCATTTGAGTGTTTGAATCATGGTACACTCCTGAAGTTTTGTGGGATTGATGATATAGCCAAACAATGGATCATGTCATATCTAACCAAAAGAATACAGAAAGTTGTACTTAGTACTAATTAAACCAACACAATCCAGGGACATAATTCTGAGTGGAGAGAAATCACTTATTGGGTTCCCCAGGGCTCAATCTTAGGTCCACTACTGTTTCTCATATATTAAATGATCTACCGTCTAATGTATAACAAGCAGAATTAGCTCTTTTTGCAGGTGACACCAGTATTGTAATCACGTACAGAAATGGAAGAAATGGTGGACAAAGTTCTCAAAAGTATCATTGACTGGTTTTCCGCAAATGATCTCACCCTGAATTTCACAAAGACACATAATATTCAGCTCTTCACCTCTATGGGTGCTGCACTAGTGATAAGTGTAACACATGGTGATGAAATAATACATAGGGTGGAAACCAAAATTCTTAGGTGTCCATATTTATGAGAATTTAAACTGGAAAAAACACATATTGGAACTTCTAATACAACTTAGTTCAGCCACATTTGCATTTAGAATTATAACAAATTTTGGAGAGAGAGAAATCAGTAAGCTGAAATATTTTGCTTATTTTCTTTCAGTATTGTCATATGGAAAAATGTTCTGGGTTAACTCATCTTTCAGAAATGAGGTCTTCATTGCCCAAACACGTGCTGTAAAAATTGTGTGTGGTGCTCAGCCGCGATGATCTTGTAGACATCTGCTTAAAGAGTTGCGCATTCTGACTGCTGCTTCACAGTATATGTATTCCCCCAAGGAGTTTGTTGTAAATAATCTACTACAGTTCAAAAGGAACAATGAGGTACATAACCACAATACCATAAGAAAAAATGACATTCATTACTCAACACTAAGGTTGTCTTTAGCACAAAAAGGGGTGCACAACAAAAATTTTTGACCACTTACCCAGTGATATAAAATGTCTAACAGACAGCAAGGTAAAATTTGCAAAAAAAATTGAAAAAGTTTCTCCTT